>NW_027490369.1:300000-443306 GCF_050948175.1 Xylocopa sonorina
TGTATACCTCGTATTCACTTCAATGGAATGTAAGTGCGACATTTTCATGGTACGAAATAGAGTTTGCTGATGTCTACGTATATTAGCAATAGAGTTCTAATGCATCTCAGAACGCAATACAGCACCTCATTCCTATATTTCATGATAAGATATAATATTCAATGCGAAGTGTCATGTATATCTCGTATTCACTTCAAATGAATGTAAATGCGACACTTCCATGCTAGGAAATAGCGTTTGCAGATGTCTACGTATCGTAGCAATAGTGTTCTAATGCTTCCTAAAACGCGATATAGCATCTCACATCTATGTTTCATGATAAGATATAATATTCATTGCGAAGTGTTATGTATACCACGTATTCACTTCAAAAGAATGTAAATGCGTCATTTCCATGCTAGGAAATAGCGTTTGCAGATGTCTACGTATCGTAGCAACGGAGTTCTAATGCTTCTTAAAACGAGATGTCGCATCTCACTTCTATGTTTCGAGATAAGATATAATATTCATTGCGAAGTGTCATGTATACCTCGTATTCACTTCAAAGGGATGTAAGTGCGACACTTCCTTGCTAGGATATAGCGTTTCCAGATGACTACGTGTCGAAACAATAGAGTTCTAGTGATTCTTAAAACGCGATATCGCATCTCACTTCTATGTTTCATGATAAGATATAATATTCATTGGGAAGTGTCATGTATACCTCGTATTCACTTCAAAAGAATGTAAAAGCGACACTTTCTTGCTAGGAAATAGCGTTTCCAGATGACCACGTACCGTAAGAATGGAGTTCTAATGCTCCTTAAAACGAGATGTCGCATTCCATTTCTATGTTTCGTGATAAGATATAATATTCATTGTGGAGTATTATGTATACCTCGTATTCACTTCAAAAGAATGTAAATGCGACACTTCCATGCTAGGAAATAGCGTGTGCAGATGTCTACGCGTCGTGGCAATACAGTATTAATGCTTCTTAAAACGCGATATCGCATCTCTCTTCTATGTTTCATGATAAGATATAATATTCATTGCAAAGTGTCATCTATTCCTCGTATTCTCTTCAATCGAATGTAACTGCGACACTTCCTTGCTAGGAAATAGCGTATTCAGATGTCTACGTATCGGAGCAAAAGGGTTCTAATGCTACTTAAATCGCGATATCGCATCTCATTTTTATGTTTTGTGATAAGATATAATATTCATTGCGAGGTGTCATCTATACCTCGTATTCTCTCCAAACGAATGTAAATGCGACACTTCCTTGCCAGGAAATAGCGTTTTCAGATGTCTACGTATCGTAGCAAAAGTGTTCTAATGCTACTTAAATCGCAATATCGCATCCCCCTCCTGTGTTTCATGATAAGATACTATATTCATTGCGAAGTGTCATGTATACCTCGTATTCACTTCAAAAGAATGTAAATGCGACTACTGCTCGCTAGGAAATAGCGTTTGCAGATGTCTCCGCATCGAGACCGTAGAGTTCTAATGCTTCCTAAAACGCGATATCGCATCCCTCTTCCGTGTTTCATGATAAGATATAATATTCATTGCGAAGTGTCATGTACACCTCGCATTCACTCCAAACAAATGTAAATGCGACACTTCCATGCTAGGAAATAGCGTTTGCAGATGTCTCCGCATCGAGGCCATAGAGTTGTAATGCTTCTTAAAACGCGATATCGCATCTCTCTCCTATGTTTCATGATACGATATAATATTCATCGCGAAGTGTCATGTATACCTCGTATTCACTTCAAAAGAATGTAAATGCGACTATTCCTTGCTAGGAAATAGCGTTTGCAGATGCCTACGTATCGTAGCAATAGAGTTCTAATGCTTCTTAGATCGCGATATCGCATCTCATATCCATGTTTCGTGATAAGCTATAATATTCATTCCGAAGTGTCATGTATACCTCGAATTCACTTCTAAAGAATCTAAATCCGACATATCGATGCTAGGAAATAGCCTTTGCAGATATCTCCGCATCGAGGCAATAGGGTTCTAATGCTTCTTAAAACGCGATATCGCATCTCACTTTTATGTTACACGATAACATATAATGTTCATTGCGAAGTGTCATGTATACCTCGTATTCACTTCAAAAGAATGTAAATGCGACGTTTCCATCCTAGGAAATAGCGTTCGCAGGTGTCTACGTATCGTAGCAACAGAGTCCTAATGCATCTAAAAACGAGATGTCGCATTTCATTTCCATGTTTCGTGATAAGATATAATATTCATTGCGAAGTGCCACGTATACCTCCTATGCACTCCAGACGAATGTAAATGCGACACTTCCTTGCTAGGAAATAGCGTCTGCAGAAGTCTACGTATCGTAGCAATAGAGTCCTAATGCATCTAAAAACGAGATGTCGCATTTCGTTTCCATGTTTCGTAATAAGATATAATATTCATTGCGAAGTGCCATGTATACCTCCTATGCACTCCAGACGAATGTAAATGCGACACAACCTTGCTAGGAAATAGTGTTTGCAGATGTCTACGTATCGTAGCAATAGAGTTCTAATGCTACTTAAATCGCGAAATAGCTTCTCATTTCTATGTTCCGTGATAAGTTATAATATTCATTCCGAAGTGTCACGTAAACCTCGAATTCACTCAAAAGAATGTAAATGCGACTATTGCTTGCTAGGAAATAGCGTTTGCAGTTGTCTACGCATCGTAGCAATAGAGTTCTAATGCTTCTCAAAACGCGATATCGCATCTAATTCCTATGTTTCGAGTTAAGGTATAATATTCATTGCGAAGTGTCTTGTATACCTCATATTCACTTCAAAAGAATGTAAAAGCGACACTTCCTTGCTAGGAAATAGCGTTTCCAGATGACCACGTACCGTAAGAATGGAGTTCTAATGCTCCTTGAAACGAGATGTCGCATTCCATTTCTATGTTTCGTGATAAGATATAATATTCATTGTGGAGTGTTATGCATACCTCGCATTCACTTCAAAAGAATGTAAATGCGACACTTCCATGCTAGGAAATAGCGTTTTCAGATGTCTAAGCGTCGAGGAAATACAGTTCTAATGCTTCTTAAAACGCGATATCGCATCCCTCTTCCGCGTTTCATGATAAGATATAATATTCATTGCGAAGTGTCATGTATACCTCGAATTCACTTGAAAAGAATGTAAATGCGACACTTCCTTGCTAGGAAATAGCGTTTTCAGATGTCTACGTATCGTAGCAAAAGGGTTCTAATGCTACTTAAATCGCGATATCGCATCTCATTTCTATGTTTCGTGATAAGATATAATATTCATTGCGAAGTGTCGTGTACACCTCGTATTCAATTGAAAAGGAAGTAAATGCGACTATTGCTTGCTAGGAAATAGCGTTTGCAGATGTCTACGTATCGTAGCAATAGAGTTCTAATGCTACTTAAATCGCGATATCGCATCTCATTTCTATGTTTTGTGATAAGATATAATATTCATTGCGAAGTGTCATGTATACCTCGTATTCACTCCAAACGAATGTAAATGCAACGCTCCCCTCCTAGGAAATAGCTTATTCAGATGTCTACGTATCGTAGCAATAGAGTTCTAATGCTACTTAAATCGCGATATCGCATCTCATTTCTATGTTTCGTGATAAGATATAATAACCATTGCGAAGTGTCATGTACACCTCGTATTCACTACAAAAGAATGTAAATGCGACACTGCCATGCTAGGAAATAGTGTCTGCAGATGTCTAAGCGTCGAGGCAATACAGTTCTAATGCTTCTTAAAACGCGATATCGCATCTCTCTTCTATGTTTCATGATAAGATATAATATTCATTGCGAAGTGTCATCTATACCTCGTATTCTCTCCAAACGAATGTAAATGCGACACTTCCTTGCCAGGAAATAGCGTTTTCAGATGTCTACGTATCGTAGCAAAAGTGTTCTAATGCTACTTAAATCGCAATATCGCATCCCCCTCCGGTGTTTCATGATAAGATATTATATTCATTGCGAAGTGTCATGTATACCTCGTATTCACTTCAAAAGAATGTAAATGCGTCTACTGCTCGCTAGGAAATAGCGTTTGCAGATGTCTCCGCATCGAGACCGTAGAGTTCTAATGCTTCCTAAAACGCGATATCGCATCCCTCTTCCGTGTTTCATGATAAGATATAATATTCATTGCGAAGTGTCATGTACACCTCGCATTCACTCCAAACAAATGTAAATGCGACACTTCCATGCTAGGAAATAGCGTTTGCAGATGTCTCCGCATCGAGGCCATAGAGTTGTAATGCTTCTTAAAACGCGATATCGCATCTCTCTCCTATGTTTCATGATACGATATAATATTCATTGCGAAGTGTCATGTATACCTCGTATTCTCTCCAAACGAATGTAAATGCGACACTTCCTTGCAAGGAAATGGCGTATTCAGATGTCTACGTATCGTAGCAATAGAGTTCTAATGCTTCTTAGATCGCGATATCTCATCTCATTTCCATGTTTCGTGATAAGCTATAATATTCATTCCGAAGTGTCATGTATACCTCGAATTCACTTCTAAAGAATCTAAATCCGACATATCCATGCTAGGAAATAGCCTTTGCAGATATCTCCGCATCGAGGCAATAGGGTTCTAATGCTTCTTAAAACGCGATATCGCATCTCACTTTTATGTTACACGATAACATATAATGTTCATTGCGAAGTGTCATATATACCTCGTATTCGCTTCAAAAGAATGTAAATGCGACGTTTCCATCCTAGGAAATAGCGTTCGCAGATGTCTACGTATCGTAGCAATAGAGTCCTAATGCATCTAAAAACGAGATGTCGCATTTCATTTCCATGTTTCGTGATAAGATATAATATTCATTGCGAAGTGCCATGTATACCTCCTATGCACTCCAGACGAATGTAAATGCGACACTTCCTTGCTAGGAAATAGCGTCTGCAGATGTCTACGTATCGTAGCAATAGAGTCCTAATGCTTCTAAAAACGAGATGTCGCATTTCATTTCCATGTTTCGTAATAAGATATAATATTCATTGCGAAGTGCCACGTATACTTCCTATGCACTCCAGACGAATGTAAATGTGACACTTCCTTGCTCGGAAATAGCGTCTGCAGATGTCTACGCAACGAGGCAATAGAGTTCTAATCCTTCTTAAAACGCGATATCGCATCTCACGTCTATGTCACATGATAAGATATAATATCCATTGCGAAGTGTCATGTATACCTCGTATTCACATCAAAAGAATCTAAATGCGACTATTCCTTGCTAGGAAATAGCGTTTGCAGATGCCTACGTATCGTAGCAGTAGAGTTCTAATGCTTCTTAGATCGCGATATCGCATCTCATTCCTATGTTCGTGATAAGTTATAATATTCATATCGAAGTGTCAAGTATACCACGAATTCACTTCAAAGAAATGTAAATGCGACACTTCCATGCTAGGAAATAGCGTTTGCAGATATCTCCGCATCGAGGCAATAGGGTTCTAATGCTTCTTAAGACGCGATATCGCATCTCACTTTTATGTTACATGATAAGATATAATGTTCAGTGCGAAGTGTCATGTATATCTCGTATTCACTTCAAAAGAATGTAAATGCGACACTTCCATGCTAGGAAATAGCGATTGCAGATGTCTCCGCCTCGAGGACATAGAGTTCTAAAGCCTCTTAAAACGCGATATCGCATCTCGCTTCTATGTTTCATGATAAGATATAATATTCATTGCGAAGTGTCATGTATACCTCGTATTCTCTCCAAACGAATGTAAATGCGACACTTCCTTGCCAGGAAATAGCGTTTTCAGATGTCTACGTATCGTAGCAAAAGTGTTCTAATGCTACTTAAATCGCAATATCGCATCCCCCTCCGGTGTTTCATGATAAGATATTATATTCATTGCGAAGTGTCATGTATACCTCGTATTCACTTCAAAAGTATGTAAATGCGTCTACTGCTCGCTAGGAAATAGCGTTTGCAGATGTCTCCGCATCGAGACCGTAGAGTTCTAATGCTTCCCAAAACGCGATATCGCATCCCTCTTCCGTGTTTCATGATAAGATATAATATTCATTGCGAAGTGTCATGTACACCTCGCATTCACTCCAAACAAATGTAAATGCGACACTTCCATGCTAGGAAATAGCGTTTGCAGATGTCTCCGCATCGAGGCCATAGAGTTGTAATGCTTCTTAAAACGCGATATCGCATCTCTCTCCTATGTTTCATGATACGATATAATATTCATTGCGAAGTGTCATGTATACCTCGTATTCTCTCCAAACGAATGTAAATGCGACACTTCCTTGCAAGGAACTGGCGTATTCAGATGTCTAGATATCGTAGCAATAGAGTTCTGATGCTTCTTAGATCGCGATATCTCATCTCATTTCCATGTTTCGTGATAAGCTATAATATTCATTCCGAAGTGTCATGTATACCTCGAATTCACTTCTAAAGAATCTAAATCCGACATATCCATGCTAGGAAATAGCCTTTGCAGATATCTCCGCATCGAGGCAATAGGGTTCTAATGCTTCTTAAAACGCGATATCGCATCTCACTTTTATGTTACACGATAACATATAATGTTCATTGCGAAGTGTCATATATACCTCGTATTCGCTTCAAAAGAATGTAAGTGCGACGTTCCCATCCTAGGAAATAGCGTTCGCAGATGTCTACGTATCGTAGCAATAGAGTCCTAATGCATCTAAAAACGAGATGTCGCATTTCATTTCCATGTTTCGTGATAAGATATAATATTCATTGCGAAGTGCCACGTATACCTCCTATGCACTCCAGACGAATGTAAATGCGACACTTCCTTGCTAGGAAATAGCGTCTGCAGAAGTCTACGTATCGTAGCAATAGAGTCCTAATGCATCTAAAAACGAGATGTCGCATTTCGTTTCCATGTTTCGTAATAAGATATAATATTCATTGCGAAGTGCCATGTATACCTCCTATGCACTCCAGACGAATGTAAATGCGACACAACCTTGCTAGGAAATAGTGTTTGCAGATGTCTACGTATCGTAGCAATAGAGTTCTAATGCTACTTAAATCGCGAAATAGCTTCTCATTTCTATGTTCCGTGATAAGTTATAATATTCATTCCGAAGTGTCACGTAAACCTCGAATTCACTTCTAAAGAATCTAAATCCGACATATCCATGCTAGGAAATAGCCTTTGCAGATATCTCCGCATCGAGGCAATAGGGTTCTAATGCTTCTTAAAACGCGATATCGCATCTCACTTTTATGTTACACGATAACATATAATGTTCATTGCGAAGTGTCATGTATACCTCGTATTCACTTCAAAAGAATGTAAATGCGACGTTTCCATCCTAGGAAATAGCGTTCGCAGATGTCTACGTATCGTAGCAACAGAGTCCTAATGCATCTAAAAACGAGATGTCGCATTTCATTTCCATGTTTCGTGATAAGATATAATATTCATTGCGAAGTGCCACGTATACCTCCTATGCACTCCAGACGAATGTAAATGCGACACTTCCTTGCTAGGAAATAGCGTCTGCAGAAGTCTACGTATCGTAGCAATAGAGTCCAAATGCATCTAAAAACGAGATGTCGCATTTCGTTTCCATGTTTCGTAATAAGATATAATATTCATTGCGAAGTGCCATGTATACCTCCTATGCACTCCAGACGAATGTAAATGCGACACAACCTTGCTAGGAAATAGTGTTTGCAGATGTCTACGTATCGTAGCAATAGAGTTCTAATGCTACTTAAATCGCGAAATAGCTTCTCATTTCTATGTTCCGTGATAAGTTATAATATTCATTCCGAAGTGTCACGTAAACCTCGAATTCACTCAAAAGAATGTAAATGCGACTATTGCTTGCTAGGAAATAGCGTTTGCAGTTGTCTACGCATCGTAGCAATAGAGTTCTAATGCTTCTCAAAACGCGATATCGCATCTAATTCCTATGTTTCGAGATAAGGTATAATATTCATTGCGAAGTGTCATGTATACCTCATATTCACTTCAAAAGAATGTAAAAGCGACACTTCCTTGCTAGGAAATAGCGTTTCCAGATGACCACGTACCGTAAGAATGGAGTTCTAATGCTCCTTAAAACGAGATGTCGCATTCCATTTCTATGTTTCGTGATAAGATATAATATTCATTGTGGAGTGTTATGCATATCTCGTATTCACTTCAACAGAATGTAAATGCGACACTTCCATGCTAGGAAATAGCGTTTTCAGATGTCTAAGCGTCGAGGAAATACAGTTCTAATGCTTCTTAAAACGCGATATCGCATCTCTCTTCTATATTTCATGATAAGATATAATATTCATTGCGAAGTGTCATCTATACCTCGTGTTCTCTCCAAACGAATGTAAATGCGACACTTCCTTGCTAGGAAATAGCGTTTTCAGATATCTACGTATCGTAGCAAAAGGGTTCTAATGCTACTTAAATCGCGATATCGCATCCCTCTTCTGTGTTTCATGATAAGATATAATATTCATTGCGAAGTGTCATGTATACCTCGTATTCACTTCAAAAGAATGTAAATGCGAGTACTGCTTGCTAGGAAATAGCGTTTGCAGATGTCTCCGCATCGAGAACGTAGAGTTCTAATGCTTCTTAAAACGCGATATCGCATCCCTCTTCCGCGTTTCATGATAAGATATAATATTCATTGCGAAGTGTCATGTATACCTCGAATTCACTTGAAAAGAATGTAAATGCGACACTTCCTTGCTAGGAAGTAGCGTTTTCAGATGTCTACGTATCGTAGCAAAAGGGTTCTAATGCTACTTAAATCGCGATATCGCATCTCATTTCTATGTTTCGTGATAAGATATAATATTCATTGCGAAGTGTCGTGTACACCTCGTATTCAATTGAAAAGGAAGTAAATGCGACAATTGCTTGCTAGGAAATAGCGTTTGCAGATGTCTACGTATCGTAGCAATAGAGTTCTAATGCTACTTAAATCGCGATATCGCATCTCATTTCTATGTTTTGTGATAAGATATAATATTCATTGCGAAGTGTCATGTATACCTCGTATTCACTCCAAACGAATGTAAATGCAACGCTCCCCTCCTAGGAAATAGCTTATTCAGATGTCTACGTATCGTAGCAATAGAGTTCTAATGCTACTTAAATCGCGATATCGCATCTCATTTCTATGTTTCGTGATAAGATATAATAACCATTGCGAAGTGTCATGTATACCTCATATTCACTTCAAAAGAATGTAAAAGCGACACTTCCTTGCTAGGAAATAGCGTTTCCAGATGACCACGTACCGTAAGAATGGAGTTCTAATGCTCCTTAAAACGAGATGTCGCATTCCATTTCTATGTTTCGTGATAAGATATAATATTCATTGTGGAGTGTTATGTATACCTCGTATTCACTTCAAAAGAATGTAAATACGACACTTCCATGCTAGGAAATAGCGTTTTCAGATGTCTAAGCGTCGAGGAAATACAGTTCTAATGCTTCTTAAAACGCGATATCGCATCTCTCTTCTATGTTTCATGATACGATATAATATTCATCGCGAAGTGTCATGTATACCTCGTATTCACTTCAAAAGAATGTAAATGCGACTATTCCTTGCTAGGAAATAGCGTTTGCAGATGCCTACGTATCGTAGCAATAGAGTTCTAATGCTTCTTAGATCGCGATACCGCATCTCATATCCATGTTTCGTGATAAGCTATAATATTCATTCCGAAGTGTCATGTATACCTCGAATTCACTTCTAAAGAATCTAAATCCGACATATCCATGCTAGGAAATAGCCTTTGCAGATATCTCCGCATCGAGGCAATAGGGTTCTAATGCTTCTTAAAACGCGATATCGCATCTCACTCTTATGTTACACGATAACATATAATGTTCATTGCGAAGTGTCATGTATACCTCGTATTCACTTCAAAAGAATGTAAATGCGACGTTTCCATCCTAGGAAATAGCGTTCGCAGATGTCTACGTATCGTAGCAACAGAGTCCTAATGCATCTAAAAACGAGATGTCGCATTTCATTTCCATGTTTCGTGATAAGATATAATATTCATTGCGAAGTGCCACGTATACCTCCTATGCACTCCAGACGAATGTAAATGCGACACTTCCTTGCTAGGAAATAGCGTCTGCAGAAGTCTACGTATCGTAGCAATAGAGTCCTAATGCATCTAAAAACGAGATGTCGCATTTCGTTTCCATGTTTCGTAATAAGATATAATATTCATTGCGAAGTGCCATGTATACCTCCTATGCACTCCAGACGAATGTAAATGCGACACAACCTTGCTAGGAAATAGTGTTTGCAGATGTCTACGTATCGTAGCAATAGAGTTCTAATGCTACTTAAATCGCGAAATAGCTTCTCATTCCTATGTTCCGTGATAAGTTATAATATTCATTCCGAAGTGTCACGTAAACCTCGAATTCACTCAAAAGAATGTAAATGCGACTATTGCTTGCTAGGAAATAGCGTTTGCAGTTGTCTACGCATCGTAGCAATAGAGTTCTAATGCTTCTCAAAACGCGATATCGCATCTAATTCCTATGTTTCGAGTTAAGGTATAATATTCATTGCGAAGTGTCATGTATACCTCATATTCACTTCAAAAGAATGTAAAAGCGACACTTCCTTGCTAGGAAATAGCGTTTCCAGATGACCACGTACCGTAAGAATGGAGTTCTAATGCTCCTTAAAACGAGATGTCGCATTCCATTTCTATGTTTCGTGATAAGATATAATATTCATTGTGGAGTGTTATGCATACCTCGCATTCACTTCAAAAGAATGTAAATGCGACACTTCCATGCTAGGAAATAGCGTTTTCAGATGTCTAAGCGTCGAGGAAATACAGTTCTAATGCTTCTTAAAACGCGATATCGCATCTCTCTTCTATGTTTCATGATAAGATATAATATTCATTGCGAAGTGTCATCTATACCTCGTGTTCTCTCCAAACGAATGTAAATGCGACACTTCCTTGCTAGGAAATAGCGTTTTCAGATATCTACGTATCGTAGCAAAAGGGTTCTAATGCTACTTAAATCGCGATATCGCATCCCTCTTCTGTGTTTCATGATAAGATATAATATTCATTGCGAAGTGTCATGTATACCTCGTATTCACTTCAAAAGAATGTAAATGCGAGTACTGCTTGCTAGGAAATAGCGTTTGCAGATGTCTCCGCATCGAGAACGTAGAGTTCTAATGCTTCTTAAAACGCGATATCGCATCCCTCTTCCGCGTTTCATGATAAGATATAATATTCATTGCGAAGTGTCATGTATACCTCGAATTCACTTGAAAAGAATGTAAATGCGACACTTCCTTGCTAGGAAATAGCGTTTTCAGATGTCTACGTATCGTAGCAAAAGGGTTCTAATGCTACTTAAATCGCGATATCGCATCTCATTTCTATGTTTCGTGATAAGATATAATATTCATTGCGAAGTGTCGTGTACACCTCGTATTCAATTGAAAAGGAAGTAAATGCGACTATTGCTTGCTAGGAAATAGCGTTTGCAGATGTCTCCGCATCGAGACCGTAGAGTTCTAATGCTTCCTAAAACGCGATATCGCATCCCTCTTCCGTGTTTCATGATAAGATGTAATATTCATTGCGAAGTGTCATGTACACCTCGCATTCACTCCAAACAAATGTAAATGCGACACTTCCATGCTAGGAAATAGCGTTTGCAGATGTCTCCGCATCGAGGCCATAGAGTTGTAATGCTTCTTAAAACGCGATATCGCATCTCTCTCCTATGTTTCATGATACGATATAATATTCATTGCGAAGTGTCATGTATACCTCGTATTCTCTCCAAACGAATGTAAATGCGACACTTCCTTGCAAGGAAATGGCGTATTCAGATGTCTAGGTATCGTAGCAATAGAGTTCTAATGCTTCTTAGATCGCGATATCTCATCTCATTTCCATGTTTCGTGATAAGCTATAATATTCATTCCGAAGTGTCATGTATACCTCGAATTCACTTCTAAAGAATCTAAATCCGACATATCCATGCTAGGAAATAGCCTTTGCAGATATCTCCGCATCGAGGCAATAGGGTTCTAATGCTTCTTAAAACGCGATATCGCATCTCACTTTTATGTTACACGATAACATATAATGTTCATTGCGAAGTGTCATATATACCTCGTATTCGCTTCAAAAGAATGTAAATGCGACGTTTCCATCCTAGGAAATAGCGTTCGCAGATGTCTACGTATCGTAGCAATAGAGTCCTAATGCATCTAAAAACGAGATGTCGCATTTCATTTCCATGTTTCGTGATAAGATATAATATTCATTGCGAAGTGCCATGTATACCTCCTATGCACTCCAGACGAATGTAAATGTGACACTTCCTTGCTCGGAAATAGCGTCTGCAGATGTCTACGCAACGAGGCAATAGAGTTCTAATCCTTCTTAAAACGCGATATCGCATCTCACGTCTATGTCACATGATAAGATATAATATCCATTGCGAAGTGTCATGTATACCTCGTATTCACATCAAAAGAATCTAAATGCGACTATTCCTTGCTAGGAAATAGCGTTTGCAGATGCCTACGTATCGTAGCAGTAGAGTTCTAATGCTTCTTAGATCGCGATATCGCATCTCATTCCTATGTTCGTGATAAGTTATAATATTCATATCGAAGTGTCAAGTATACCACGAATTCACTTCAAAGAAATGTAAATGCGACACTTCCATGCTAGGAAATAGCGTTTGCAGATATCTCCGCATCGAGGCAATAGGGTTCTAATGCTTCTTAAGACGCGATATCGCATCTCACTTTTATGTTACATGATAAGATATAATGTTCAGTGCGAAGTGTCATGTATATCTCGTATTCACTTCAAAAGAATGTAAATGCGACACTTCCATGCTAGGAAATAGCGATTGCAGATGTCTCCGCCTCGAGGACATAGAGTTCTAAAGCCTCTTAAAACGCGATATCGCATCTCGCTTCTATGTTTCATGATAAGATATAATATTCATTGCGAAGTGTCATGTATACCTCGTATTCTCTCCAAACGAATGTAAATGCGACACTTCCTTGCCAGGAAATAGCGTTTTCAGATGTCTACGTATCGTAGCAAAAGTGTTCTAATGCTACTTAAATCGCAATATCGCATCCCCCTCCGGTGTTTCATGATAAGATATTATATTCATTGCGAAGTGTCATGTATACCTCGTATTCACTTCAAAAGTATGTAAATGCGTCTACTGCTCGCTAGGAAATAGCGTTTGCAGATGTCTCCGCATCGAGACCGTAGAGTTCTAATGCTTCCCAAAACGCGATATCGCATCCCTCTTCCGTGTTTCATGATAAGATATAATATTCATTGCGAAGTGTCATGTACACCTCGCATTCACTCCAAACAAATGTAAATGCGACACTTCCATGCTAGGAAATAGCGTTTGCAGATGTCTCCGCATCGAGGCCATAGAGTTGTAATGCTTCTTAAAACGCGATATCGCATCTCTCTCCTATGTTTCATGATACGATATAATATTCATTGCGAAGTGTCATGTATACCTCGTATTCTCTCCAAACGAATGTAAATGCGACACTTCCTTGCAAGGAACTGGCGTATTCAGATGTCTAGGTATCGTAGCAATAGAGTTCTGATGCTTCTTAGATCGCGATATCTCATCTCATTTCCATGTTTCGTGATAAGCTATAATATTCATTCCGAAGTGTCATGTATACCTCGAATTCACTTCTAAAGAATCTAAATCCGACATATCCATGCTAGGAAATAGCCTTTGCAGATATCTCCGCATCGAGGCAATAGGGTTCTAATGCTTCTTAAAACGCGATATCGCATCTCACTTTTATGTTACACGATAACATATAATGTTCATTGCGAAGTGTCATATATACCTCGTATTCGCTTCAAAAGAATGTAAATGCGACGTTCCCATCCTAGGAAATAGCGTTCGCAGGTGTCTACGTATCGTAGCAATAGAGTCCTAATGCATCTAAAAACGAGATGTCGCATTTCATTTCCATGTTTCGTGATAAGATATAATATTCATTGCGAAGTGCCATGTATACCTCCTATGCACTCCAGACGAATGTAAATGCGACACTTCCTTGCTAGGAAATAGCGTCTGCAGATGTCTACGTATCGTAGCAATAGAGTCCTAATGCTTCTAAAAACGAGATGTCGCATTTCATTTCCATGTTTCGTAATAAGATATAATATTCATTGCGAAGTGCCACGTATACTTCCTATGCACTCCAGACGAATGTAAATGTGACACTTCCTTGCTCGGAAATAGCGTCTGCAGATGTCTACGCATCGAGGCAATAGAGTTCTAATCCTTCTTAAAACGCGATATCGCATCTCACGTCTATGTCACATGATAAGATATAATATCCATTGCGAAGTGTCATGTATACCTCGTATTCACATCAAAAGAATCTACATGCGACTATTCCTTGCTAGGAAATAGCGTTTGCAGATGCCTACGTATCGTAGCAGTAGAGTTCTAATGCTTCTTAGATCGCGATATCGCATCTCATTTCTATGTTCGTGATAAGTTATAATATTCATATCGAAGTGTCATGTATACCACGAATTCACTTCAAAGAAATGTAAATGCGACACTTCCATGCTAGGAAATAGCGTTTGCAGATATCTCCGCATCGAGGCAATAGGGTTCTAATGCTTCTTAAGACGCGATATCGCATCTCACTTTTATGTTACATGATAAGATATAATGTTCAGTGCGAAGTGTCATGTATATCTCGTATTCACTTCAAAAGAATGTAAATGCGACACTTCCATGCTAGGAAATAGCGATTGCAGATGTCTCCGCCTCGAGGACATAGAGTTCTAAAGCCTCTTAAAACGCGATATCGCATCTCGCTTCTATGTTTCATGATAAGATATAATATTCATTGCGAAGTGTCATGTATACCTCGTATTCTCTCCAAACGAATGTAAATGCGACACTTCCTTGCCAGGAAATAGCGTTTTCAGATGTCTACGTATCGTAGCAAAAGTGTTCTAATGCTACTTAAATCGCAATATCGCATCCCCCTCCGGTGTTTCATGATAAGATATTATATTCATTGCGAAGTGTCATGTATACCTCGTATTCACTTCAAGAGTATGTAAATGCGTCTACTGCTCGCTAGGAAATAGCGTTTGCAGATGTCTCCGCATCGAGACCGTAGAGTTCTAATGCTTCCCAAAACGCGATATCGCATCCCTCTTCCGTGTTTCATGATAAGATATAATATTCATTGCGAAGTGTCATGTACACCTCGCATTCACTCCAAACAAATGTAAATGCGACACTTCCATGCTAGGAAATAGCATTTGCAGATGTCTCCGCATCGAGGCCATAGAGTTGTAATGCTTCTTAAAACGCGATATCGCATCTCTCTCCTATGTTTCATGATACGATATAATATTCATTGCGAAGTGTCATGTATACCTCGTATTCTCTCCAAACGAATGTAAATGCGACACTTCCTTGCAAGGAAATGGCGTATTCAGATGTCTAGGTATCGTAGCAATAGAGTTCTAATGCTTCTTAGATCGCGATATCTCATCTCATTTCCATGTTTCGTGATAAGCTATAATATTCATTCCGAAGTGTCATGTATACCTCGAATTCACTTCTAAAGAATCTAAATCCGACATATCCATGCTAGGAAATAGCCTTTGCAGATATCTCCGCATCGAGGCAATAGGGTTCTAATGCTTCTTAAAACGCGATATCGCATCTCACTTTTATGTTACACGATAACATATAATGTTCATTGCGAAGTGTCATATATACCTCGTATTCGCTTCAAAAGAATGTAAATGCGACGTTTCCATCCTAGGAAATAGCGTTCGCAGATGTCTACGTATCGTAGCAATAGAGTCCTAATGCATCTAAAAACGAGATGTCGCATTTCATTTCCATGTTTCGTGATAAGATATAATATTCATTGCGAAGTGCCATGTATACCTCCTATGCACTCCAGACGAATGTAAATGCGACACTTCCTTGCTAGAAAATAGCGTCTGCAGATGTCTACGTATCGTAGCAATAGAGTCCTAATGCTTCTAAAAACGAGATGTCGCATTTCATTTCCATGTTTCGTAATAAGATATAATATTCATTACGAAGTGCCACGTATACTTCCTATGCACTCCAGACGAATGTAAATGTGACACTTCCTTGCTCGGAAATAGCGTCTGCAGATGTCTACGCAACGAGGCAATAGAGTTCTAATCCTTCTTAAAACGCGATATCGCATCTCACGTCTATGTCACATGATAAGATATAATATCCATTGCGAAGTGTCATGTATGCCTCGTATTCACATCAAAAGAATCTAAATGCGACTATTCCTTGCTAGGAAATAGCGTTTGCAGATGCCTACGTATCGTAGCAGTAGAGTTCTAATGCTTCTTAGATCGCGATATCGCATCTCATTCCTATGTTCGTGATAAGTTATAATATTCATATCGAAGTGTCAAGTATACCACGAATTCACTTCAAAGAAATGTAAATGCGACACTTCCATGCTAGGAAATAACGTTTGCAGATATCTCCGCATCGAGGCAATAGGGTTCTAATGCTTCTTAAGACGCGATATCGCATCTCACTTTTATGTTACATGATAAGATATAATGTTCAGTGCGAAGTGTCATGTATATCTCGTATTCACTTCAAAAGAATGTAAATGCGACACTTCCATGCTAGGAAATAGCGATTGCAGATGTCTCCGCCTCGAGGACATAGAGTTCTAAAGCCTCTTAAAACGCGATATCGCATCTCGCTCCTATGTTTCATGATAAGATATAATATTCATTGCGAAGTGTCATGTATACCTCGTATTCTCTCCAAACGAATGTAAATGCGACGCTTCCTTTCTGGGAAATAGGATATTCAGATGTCTACGTATCGTGGCAATAGAGTTCTAACGCTACTTAATTCGCGATATCGCATCTCATTTCTATGTTTCGTGATAAAATATAATATTCATTGCGAAGTGTCATGTACACCTCGTATTCACTTCAAAAGAATGTAAATGCGACGTTTCCATCCTTAGGAACACCGTTTGCAGATGTCTACTTATCGTAGCAAAAGATTCCTAATGCTTCATAAAACGAGATGTCGCATTTCATTTCTATGTTTCGTGATAAGATATAATATTCATTGCGAAGTGTCATGTATACCTAGTATTCACTCCAAACGAATATAAATGCGACACTTCCTTGCTAGGAAATAGCGTATTTAGATGTCTACGTGTCGTAGCAATAGAGTTCTAATGCTACTTAATCCGCGATATCGCATCTCATTTCTATGTTTCGTGATAAGATATAATATTCATTGCGAAGTGTCATGTATACCTAGTATTCACTCCAAACGAATGTAAATGCGACACTTCCTTGCTAGGAAATAGCGTTTGCAGATGTCTACGTATCGAAGCAATAGAGTTCTAATGCCTCTTAAATCGCCATATCGCATCTCATTTCTATGTTTCATGATAAGATGTAATATTCATTGTGCAGTGTTATGTATATCTCGTCTATACTTCAAATGGATGTAAATGCGACACTTCCTTGCTAGGAAATAGCGTTTGCAGATGTCTACGTATCGTAGCAATAGAGTTCTAATGCTACTTAAATCGCGATATCGCATCTCATTTCTATGTTTCGTGATAAGATGTAATATTCATTGCGAAGTGTCATGTACACCTCGTATTCACTTCAAAAGAATGTAAATGCGACTCTGCCATGTTAGGAAATAGCATCTGCAAATGTCTACGCGTCGAGGCAATAGAGTTCTAATGATTCTTAAAACGCGATATCGCATCTCACTTCTATGTTTCGTGACAAGATATAATATTCATTGCGAAGTGTTATGTATACCTCGTATTCACTCCAAACAAATGTAAATGCGACACAACCTTGCTAGGAAATAGTGTTTGCAGATGTCTACGTATCGTAGCAATAGAGTTCTAATGCTACTTAAATCGCGATATCGCATCTCATTTATATGTTTCGTGATAAGATATAATATCGATTCCGAAGCGTCATGTATACCTCGTATTCACTCCAAACGAAGTTAAATGCGACATTTCCTTGCTAGGAAATAGCGTATTCAGATGTCTACGTATCGTAGCAATAGAGTTCTAATGCTACTTAAATCGCGAAATCGCTTCTCATTTCTATGTTCCGTGATAAGTTATAATATTCATTCCGAAGTGTCACGTAAACCTCGAATTCACACAAAAGAATGTAAATGCGACTGTTGCTAGCTAGGAAATAGCGTTTGCAGTTGTCTACGCATCGTAGCAATAGAGTTCTAATGTTTCTCAAAACGCGATATCGCATCTCATTTCTATGCTTCATGATAAGATATAATATTCATTGCGAAGAGTCATGTATACCTAGTATTCACTCCAAACGAATGTAAATGCGACACTTCCTTGCTAGGAAATAGCGTATTTAGATGTCTACGTGTCGTAGCAATAGAGTTCTAATGCTACTTAATCCGCGATATCGCATCTCATTTCTATGTTTCGTGATAAGATATAATATTCATTGCGAAGTGTCATGTATACCTAGTATTCACTCCAAACGAATGTAAATGCGACACTTCCTTGCTAGGAAATAGCGTTTGCAGATGTCTACGTATCGAAGCAATAGAGTTCTAATGCTTCTTAAATCGCCATATCGCATCTCATTTCTATGTTTCATGATAAGATGTAATATTCATTGTGCAGTGTTATGTATATCCCGTCTATACTTCAAATGGATGTAAATGCGACACTTCCTTGCTAGGAAATAGCGTTTGCAGATGTCTACGTATCGTGGCATTAGAGTTCTAATGCTTCTTAAATCGCCATGTCGCATCTCATTTCTATGCTTCATGATAAGATATAATATTCATGGTGCAGTGTTATGTATATCTCGTCTATACTTCAAATCGATGTAAATGCGATACTTCCTTGCTAGGAAATAGCGTTTGCAGATGTCCACGTATCGCGGCATTAGAGTTCTAATGCTTCTCAAAACACGATATCGCTACTCATTACTATGCTTCATGGTAATATATAATATTCATTGTGGAGTGTTATGTATACCTCGTATTCACATCAAAAGAATATAAATGCGACACTTCCTTGCTAGGAAATAGCGTTTGCAGATGTCTACGTATCGAAGCAATAGTGTTCTAATGATTCTTAAATCGCGATATCGCATCTCATTTCTATGTTTCATGACAATATATAATATTCATTGCGATGGGTCATGTATACCTCGCATACACTTAAAATGTATGTAAATGCGACACTTCCTTGCTAGGAAAGAGCGTTTGCAGATGTATACGTATCGAAGCAATAGATGTCTAAAGCTTGCTAATTCGCGATATCGCATCTCATATCTATGTTTCATGATAATATATAATATTCATTGCGAAGTTTCATGTATACCTCGCATACAATTCAAACGAATGTGAATGCGACAGTTCCTTGCTAGGAAATAGCGTTTGCAGATGTCTACGTATCGTAGCAATAGAGTTCTAATGCTTCTTAAATCGTCATATCGCATCTCAATTCTATGTTTCATGATAAGATATAATATTCATTGTGAAGTGTCATGTGTACCTCGTATTCCTTTCAAAAGAATGTAAATGCGACACTCCCTTGTTAGGAAGTAGCGTTTGCAGATGTCTACGTATCGAACCAATAGTGTTCTAATGCTTCTTAAATCGCGATATCGCATCTCATTTCTATGTTTCATGACAATATAAGATATTCATTGCGATGGGTCATGTATACCTCGCATACACTTAAAATGTATGTAAATGCGACACTTCCTTGCTAGGAAATAGCGGTTGCAGATGTCTACGTATCGAAGCAATAGATTTCTAACGCTTCTTAAATCGCGATATCGCATCTCATCTCTATGTTTCATGATAAGATATAATAACCATTGCGAAGTGTCATGTACACCTCGTATTCACTACAGAAGAATGTAAATGCGGCACTGCCATGCTAGGAAATAGCGTCTGCAGATGTCTAAGCGTCGAGGCAATACAGTTCTTATGCTTCTTAAAACGCGATATCGCATCTCTCTTCTATGTTTCATGATAAGATATAATATTCATTGCGAAGTTTCATCTATACCTCGTATTCTCTCCAAACGAATGTAAATGCGACACTTCCTTGCCAGGAAATAGCGTTTTCAGATGTCTACGTATCGTAGCAATAGTGTTCTAATGCTACTTATATCGCAATATCGCATCCCTCTCCTGTGTTTCATGATAAGATATTATATTCATTGCGGAGTGTCATGTATACCTCGTATTCACTTCAAAAGAATGTAAATGCGACTACTGCTCGCTAGGAAATAGCGTTTTCAGATGTCTCCGCATCGAGACCGTAGAGTTCTAACGCTTCCTAAAACGCGATATCGCATCCCTCTTCCGTGTTTCATGATAAGATATAATATTCATTGCGAAGTATACCTCGTATTCACTTCAAAAGAAGGTAAATGCGACTACTGCTTGCTAGGAAATAGCGTTTTCAGATGCCTACGTATCGTAGCAAAAGGGTTCTAATGCTACTTAAATCGCGATATCGCATCTCACTTCTATGATTCATGATAAGATATAATATTCATTGCGAAGTGTCATGTATACCTCGAATTCACTTCAAAAGAGTGTAAATGCGACACTTCCTTGCTAGGAAATACCGTATTCAGATGTCTACGTATCGTAGCTATAGTGTTCTAATGCTACTTAAATCGCGATATCGCATCTCATTTCTATATTTCGTGATAAGATATAATATTCATAGCGAAGTGTCATGTGTACCTCGTATTCACTTCAAAAGAATGTAAATGCGACTATTCCTTGCTAGGAAATAGCGTTTGCAGATGCCTACGTATCGTAGCAATAGGGTTGTAGTGCTTCTCAAAACGCGATATCGCATCTCATTTCTATGCTTCATGATAAGATATAATATTCATTGCGAAGTGTTATGTATACCTCGTATTCACTCCAAACGAATGTAAATGCGACGCTTCCTTTCTGGGAAATAGGATATTCAGATGTCTACGTATCGTGGCAATAGAGTTCTAACGCTACTTAATTCGCGATATCGCATCTCATTTCTATGTTTCGTGATAAAATATAATATTCATTGCGAAGTGTCATGTACACCTCGTATTCACTTCAAAAGAATGTAAATGCGACGTTTCCATCCTTAGGAACACCGTTTGCAGATGTCTACTTATCGTAGCAAAAGATTCCTAATGCTTCTTAAAACGAGATGTCGCATTTCATTTCTATGTTTCGTGATAAGATATAATATTCATTGCGAAGTGTCATGTATACCTAGTATTCACTCCAAACGAATGTAAATGCGACACTTCCTTGCTAGGAAATAGCGTATTTAGATGTCTACGTGTCGTAGCAATAGAGTTCTAATGCTACTTAATCCGCGATATCGCATCTCATTTCTATGTTTCGTGATAAGATATAATATTCATTGCGAAGTGTCATGTATACCTAGTATTCACTCCAAACGAATGTAAATGCGACACTTCCTTGCTAGGAAATAGCGTTTGCAGATGTCTACGTATCGAAGCAATAGAGTTCTAATGCCTCTTAAATCGCCATATCGCATCTCATTTCTATGTTTCATGATAAGATGTAATATTCATTGTGCAGTGTTATGTATATCTCGTCTATACTTCAAATGGATGTAAATGCGACACTTCCTTGCTAGGAAATAGCGTTTGCAGATGTCTACGTATCGTAGCAATAGAGTTCTAATCCTACTTAAATCGCGATATCGCATCTCATTTCTATGTTTCGTGATAAGATGTAATATTCATTGCGAAGTGTCATGTACACCTCGTATTCACTTCAAAAGAATGTAAATGCGACTCTGCCATGTTAGGAAATAGCATCTGCAAATGTCTACGCGTCGAGGCAATAGAGTTCTAATGATTCTTAAAACGCGATATCGCATCTCACTTCTATGTTTCGTGATAAGATATAATATTCATTGCGAAGTGTTATGTATACCTCGTATTCACTCCAAACAAATGTAAATGCGACACAACCTTGCTAGGAAATAGTGTTTGCAGATGTCTACGTATCGTAGCAATAGAGTTCTAATGCTACTTAAATCGCGATATCGCATCTCATTTATATGTTTCGTGATAAGATATAATATCGATTCCGAAGCGTCATGTATACCTCGTATTCACTCCAAACGAAGTTAAATGCGACATTTCCTTGCTAGGAAATAGCGTATTCAGATGTCTACGTATCGTCGCAATAGAGTTCTAATGCTACTTAAATCGCGAAATCGCTTCTCATTTCTATGTTCCGTGATAAGTTATAATATTCATTCCGAAGTGTCACGTAAACCTCGAATTCACACAAAAGAATGTAAATGCGACTGTTGCTAGCTAGGAAATAGCGTTTGCAGTTGTCTACGCATCGTAGCAATAGAGTTCTAATGTTTCTCAAAACGCGATATCGCATCTCATTTCTATGCTTCATGATAAGATATAATATTCATTGCGAAGAGTCATGTATACCTAGTATTCACTACAAACGAATGTAAATGCGACACTTCCTTGCTAGGAAATAGCGTATTTAGATGTCTACGTGTCGTAGCATAGAGTTCTAATGCTACTTAATACGCGATATCGCATCTCATTTCTATGTTTCGTGATAAGATATAATATTCATTGCGAAGTGTCATGTATACCTAGTATTCACTCCAAACGAATGTAAATGCGACACTTCCTTGCTAGGAAATAGCGTTTGCAGATGTCTACGTATCGAAGCAATAGAGTTCTAATGCTTCTTAAATCGCCATATCGCATCTCATTTCTATGTTTCATGATAAGATGTAATATTCATTGTGCAGTGTTATGTATATCTCGTCTATACTTCAAATGGATGTAAATGCGACACTTCCTTGCTAGGAAATAGCGTTTGCAGATGTCTACGTATCGTGGCATTAGAGTTCTAATGCTTCTTAAATCGCCATGTCGCATCTCATTTCTATGCTTCATGATAAGATATAATATTCATGGTGCAGTGTTATGTATATCTCGTCTATACTTCAAATCGATGTAAATGCGATACTTCCTTGCTAGGAAGTAGCGTTTGCAGATGTCCACGTATCGCGGCATTAGAATTCTAATGCTTCTCAAAACACGATATCGCTACTCATTACTATGCTTCATGGTAATATATAATATTCATTGTGGAGTGTTATGTATACCTCGTATTCACATCAAAAGAATATAAATGCGACACTTCCTTGCTAGGAAATAGCGTTTGCAGATGTCTACGTATCGAAGCAATAGTGTTCTAATGATTCTTAAATCGCGATATCGCATCTCATTTCTATGTTTCATGACAATATATAATATTCATTGCGATGGGTCATGTATACCTCGCATACACTTAAAATGTATGTAAATGCGACACTTCCTTGCTAGGAAAGAGCGTTTGCAGATGTATACGTATCGAAGCAATAGATGTCTAAAGCTTGCTAATTCGCGATATCGCATCTCATATCTATGTTTCATGATAATATATAATATTCATTGCGAAGTTTCATGTATACCTCGCATACAATTCAAACGAATGTGAATGCGACAGTTCCTTGCTAGGAAATAGCGTTTGCAGATGTCTACGTATCGTAGCAATAGAGTTCTAATGCTTCTTAAATCGTCATATCGCATCTCAATTCTATGTTTCATGATAAGATATAATATTCATTGTGAAGTGTCATGTGTACCTCGTATTCCTTTCAAAAGAATGTAAATGCGACACTCCCTTGTTAGGAAGTAGCGTTTGCAGATGTCTACGTATCGAACCAATAGTGTTCTAATGCTTCTTAAATCGCGATATCGCATCTCATTTCTATGTTTCATGACAATATAAGATATTCATTGCGATGGGTCATGTATACCTCGCATACACTTAAAATGTATGTAAATGCGACACTTCCTTGCTAGGAAATAGCGGTTGCAGATGTCTACGTATCGAAGCAATAGATTTCTAACGCTTCTTAAATCGCGATATCGCATCTCATCTCTATGTTTCATGATAAGATATAATATTCATTGTGCAGTGTTATGTATATCTCGTCTATACTTCAAATGGATGTAAATGCTACAATTTCTTGCTAGGAAATAGCGTTTGCAGATGTCTACGTATCGAAGTAATAGACATCAAATGCTTCATAAATCGCCATATCGCATCTCATTTGTATGTTTCATGACAAGATATAATATTCATTGCGCAGTGTTATGACTACCTCGTATTCACTTCAAAAGAATGTCAATGCGACACTTCCTTGCTTGGAAATAGCGTTTGCAGATATCTACTTATCGAAGCAATAGTTTTCTAATGCTTCTTAAACCGTCATATCGCATCTCATATCTACGTTTCATGATAAGATATAATATCCATTGCGAAGTGTCATGTATACCTCGTATTCCTTTCAAAGGAATGTAAATGCGACACTTCCTTGCTAGGAAGTAGCGTTTGCAGATGTCTATGTATCGAAGCAATACGGATCTAATGCTTCTTAAATCGCCATATCGCTTCTCATTTCTATGTATCATGACAATATATAGTATTCACTGCGAAGTGTCATGTATACCTCGCATACACTTCAAATGAATGTAAATGCGACACTTCCTTGCTAGGAAATAGAGTTTGCAGATGTCTGCGTATCGAAGCAATAGACATCTAATGCTTCATAAATCGCCATATTGCATCTCATTTCTATGTTTCATGATTAGATATAATATTTATTGTGCAGTGTTATGTATACCTCGCATTCGCCTCAAAAGAATGTAATTGCGACTCTTCCTTGCTAGGAGATAGCGTTTGCAGATATTTACGTATCGAAGCAATAGTGTCCTAAAGATTCTTAAATCGCGATAACGCATCTCATTTCTATGTTTCATGATAAGATATAATATTCATTGTGCAGTGTTATGTATATCTCGTCTATACTTCAAATGGATGTAAATGCGACACTTCCTTGCTAGGAAATAGCGTTTTCAGATATCTACGTATCGAAGCAATAGAGTTCTAATGCTTCTTAAATAGCCATATCGCATATCATTTCTATGTTTCATGATAAGATATAATACTCATTGTGCAGTGTTATGTATATCTCGTCTATACTTCAAATGGATGTAAATGCGACACTCCCTTGCTAGGAAATAGCGTTTGCAGATGTCTACGTATCGTAGCATTAGAGTTCTAATGCTTCTTAAAACGCGATATCGCATCTCATTACTATGCCTCATGGTAATATATAATATTCATTGTGGAGTGTTATGTATACCTCGTATTCACTTCAAAAGAATATAAATGCGACACTTCCTTGCTTGGAAATAGCGTTTGCAGATGTCTACGTATCGAAGCAATAGAGTTCTAAAACCTTCTAATTCGCCATATCGCATCTCATTTCTATGTTTCATGATAAGATATAATGTTCATTGTGGAGTCTTATGTATACCTCGTATTCGTTGCAAAAGAATGTAAATGCGACACGTCCTTGCTAGGAAGTAGCGTTTGCAGATGCCTACGTATAGAAGCAATAGTGTTCTACTGATACTTAAATCGCGATATCGCATCTCATTTCTATGTTTCATGACAATATATAATATCCATTGCGATGGGTCATGTATACCTCGCATACACTTAAAATGTATGTTAATGCGACACTTCCTTGCTAGGAAAGAGCGTTTGCAGATGTCTACGTATCGAAGCAATAGATTTCTAATGCTTCTTAAATCGCGATATCGCATCTCATCTCTATGTTTCATGATAAGATATAATATTCATTGTGCAGTGTTATGTATATCTCGTCTATACTTCAAATGGATGTAAATGCTACAATTTCTTGCTAATAAATAGCGTTTGCAGATGTCTACGTATCGAAGTAATAGACATCAAATGCTTCATAAATCGCCATATCGCATCTCATTTCTATGTTTCATGATAACATATAATATTCATTGCGAAGTGTCATGTATACCTTGTATTCCTTTCAAAAGAATGTAAATCCGACACTTCCTTGCTAGGAAGTAGCGTTTGCAGATGTCTACGTATCGAAGAAATAGTGTTCTAATGCTTCTTAAATCGCCATATTACATCACATTTCTGTGTTTCATGATAAGATATAATATTCATTGTGGAGTGTTATGTATACATCGTTTTCACTTCAAAAGAATGTAAATGCGACACTTCCTTGCTAGTAAATGGCGTTTGCAGATGTCTACGTATCGAAGCAGTAGAGTTCTAGTGCTTCTTAAATCGCCATATCGCATCTCATTTCAATGCTTCATGATAAGATATAATATTCATTGTGCAGTGTTATGTATATCTCGTCTATACTTCAAATGGATGTAAATGCGACACTTCCTTGCTAGGAAATAGCGTTTTCAGATATCTACGTATCGAAGAAATAGTGTTCTAATGCTTCTTAAATCGCCATATTACATCACATTTCTATGTTTCATGATAAGATATAATATTCATTGTGGAGTGTTATGTATACCTCGTTTTCACTTCAAAAGAATGTAAATGCGACACTTCCTTGCTAGGAAATAGCGTTTGCAGATGTCTACGTATCGTGGCATTAGAGTTCTAATGCTTCTCAAAACGCGATATCGCATCTCAATTCTATGTTTCATGATAAGATATAATATTCATTGTGAAGTGTCATGTATACTTCGTATTCCTTTCAAAAGAATGTAAATGCGACACTCCCTTGTTAGGAAGTAGCGTTTGCACATGTCTACGTATCGAAGCAATAGTGTTCTAATTCTTCTTAAATCGCGATATCGCATCTCGTCTCTATGTTTCATGATAAGATATAATATTCATTGTGGAGTGTTATGTATACCTCGTATTCACTTTAAAAGTATGTAAATGCGACACTTCCCTGCTGGGAAATAGCGTTTGCCGATGTCTACGTATCGAAGCAGTAGAGTTCTAATGCTTCTTAAATAGCCATATCGCATATCATTTCTATGTTTCATGATAAGATATAATACTCATTGTGCAGTGTTATGTATATCTCGTCTATACTTCAAATGGATGTAAATGCGACACTCCCTTGCTAGGAAATAGCGTTTGCAGATGTCTACGTATCGTGGCATTAGAGTTCTAATGCTTCTTAAAACGCGATATCGCATCTCATTACTATGCCTCATGGTAATATATAATATTCATTGTGGAGTGTTATGTATACCTCGTATTCACTTCAAAAGAATATAAATGCGACACTTCCTTGCTTGGAAATAGCGTTTGCAGATGTCTACGTATCGAAGCAATAGAGTTCTAAAACCTTCTAATTCGCCATATCGCATCTCATTTCTATGTTTCATGATAAGATATAATATTCATTGTGGAGTCTTATGTATACCTCGTATTCGTTGCAAAAGAATGTAAATGCGACACGTCCTTGCTAGGAAGTAGCGTTTGCAGATGCCTACGTATAGAAGCAATAGTGTTCTACTGATACTTAAATCGCGATATCGCATCTCATTTCTATGTTTCATGACAATATATAATATCCATTGCGATGGGTCATGTATACCTCGCATACACTTAAAATGTATGTTAATGCGACACTTCCTTGCTAGGAAAGAGCGTTTGCAGATGTCTACGTATCGAAGCAATAGATTTCTAATGCTTCTTAAATCGCGATATCGCATCTCATCTCTATGTTTCATGATAAGATATAATATTCATTGTGCAGTGTTATGTATATCTCGTCTATACTTCAAATGGATGTAAATGCTACAATTTCTTGCTAATAAATAGCGTTTGCAGATGTCTACGTATCGAAGTAATAGACATCAAATGCTTCATAAATCGCCATATCGCATCTCATTTCTATGTTTCATGATAACATATAATATTCATTGCGAAGTGTCATGTATACCTTGTATTCCTTTCAAAAGAATGTAAATCCGACACTTCCTTGCTAGGAAGTAGCGTTTGCAGATGTCTACGTATCGAAGAAATAGTGTTCTAATGCTTCTTAAATCGCCATATTACATCACATTTCTGTGTTTCATGATAAGATATAATATTCATTGTGGAGTGTTATGTATACATCGTTTTCACTTCAAAAGAATGTAAATGCGACACTTCCTTGCTAGTAAATGGCGTTTGCAGATGTCTACGTATCGAAGCAGTAGAGTTCTAGTGCTTCTTAAATCGCCATATCGCATCTCATTTCAATGCTTCATGATAAGATATAATATTCATTGTGCAGTGTTATGTATATCTCGTCTATACTTCAAATGGATGTAAATGCGACACTTCCTTGCTAGGAAATAGCGTTTTCAGATATCTACGTATCGAAGAAATAGTGTTCTAATGCTTCTTAAATCGCCATATTACATCACATTTCTATGTTTCATGATAAGATATAATATTCATTGTGGAGTGTTATGTATACCTCGTTTTCACTTCAAAAGAATGTAAATGCGACACTTCCTTGCTAGGAAATAGCGTTTGCAGATGTCTACGTATCGTCGCAATAGAGTTCTAATGCTACTTAAATCGCGAAATCGCTTCTCATTTCTATGTTCCGTGATAAGTTATAATATTCATTCCGAAGTGTCACGTAAACCTCGAATTCACACAAAAGAATGTAAATGCGACTGTTGCTAGCTAGGAAATAGCGTTTGCAGTTGTCTACGCATCGTGGCATTAGAGTTCTAATGCTTCTCAAAACGCGATATCGCATCTCAATTCTATGTTTCATGATAAGATATAATATTCATTGTGAAGTGTCATGTATACTTCGTATTCCTTTCAAAAGAATGTAAATGCGACACTCCCTTGTTAGGAAGTAGCGTTTGCACATGTCTACGTATCGAAGCAATAGTGTTCTAATTCTTCTTAAATCGCGATATCGCATCTCATCTCTATGTTTCATGATAAGATATAATATTCATTGAGGAGTGTTATGTATACCTCGTATTCACTTTAAAAGTATGTAAATGCGACACTTCCCTGCTGGGAAATAGCGTTTGCCGATGTCTACGTATCGAAGCAGTAGAGTTCTAATGCTTCTTAAATCGCCATATCGCATCTCATTTCTATTTTTCATGATAAGATGTAATATTCATTGTGCAGCGTTATGTATATCTCGTCTATACTTCAAATGGATGTAAATGCGACACTTCCTTGCTAGGAAATAGCGTTTGCAGGTGTCTGCGTATCATAGCATTAGAGTTCTAATGCTTCTTAAATCGCCATATCGCATCTCATTTCTATGCTTCATGATAGGATATAATATTCATTGTGCAGTGTTATGTATATCTCGTCTATACTTCAAATGGATGTAAATGCGACACTTCCTTGCTAGGAAATAGCGTTTGCAGATGTCTACGTATCGTGGCATTAGAGTTCTAATGCTTCTCAAAACACGATATCGCTACTCATTACTATGCTTCATGGTAATATATAATATTAATTGTGGAGTGTTATGTAAACCTCGTATTCACTTCAAAAGAATATAAATGCGACGCTTCCTTGCTAGGAAATAGTGTTTGCTGATGTCTACGTGTCGAAGCAATAGTGTTCTAATGCTTCTTAAATCGTCATATCGCATCTCAGTTCTATGTTTCATGATAATATATAATATTCACTGCGAAGTGACATGTATAACTCGCATACACTTCAAATGAATGTGAATGCGACACTTCCTAGCTAGGAAATAGCGTTTGCAGATGTCTACGTATCGAAGCAGTAGAGTTCTAATGCTTCTTAAATCGCCATATCGCATCTCATTTCTATGTTTCATGATAAGATGTAATATTCATTGTGCAGTGTTATGTATATCTCGTCTATACTTCAAATGGATGTAAATGCGACACTTCCTTCCTAGGATATAGCGTTTGTAGAAGTCTACGTATCGTAGCAATACAGTTCTAATGCGTCTCAAAACGAGATTTCGCACCTCATTTCTATGTTTCATGATAATAAATAATATTCATTGCGAAGTGTCATGTGTACTTCGCATACACTTCAAATGAATGTGAATGCTACAGTTCCGTGCTAGGAAATAGTGTTTGCAGATGTCTACGTATCGATGCAATAGTTTTCTAATGCTCCTTAAATCGCCATATTACATCTCATTTCTATGTTATATGAGAAGATATAATATTCATTGTGGAGTGTCATGAATACCTCGTATTCCTTTCAAAGGAATGTAAATGCGACACTTCCTTGCTAGGAAATAGCGATTGCAGATGTCTACGTATCGAAGCATTAGACATCTAATGCTTCATAAATCGCCATATCGCATCACATCCCTATGTTTCATGATACGATATAATATTCATTCCGAAGCGTCATGTATACCTCGTATTCCTTTCAAAAGAATGCAAATGCGACACTTCCTTGCTAGGATATTGCGTTTGCAGATGTCTACGTATCGAAGCAATAGATTTTCAAAAGCTTGCTAATTCGCCATATAGCATCTCACTTCTATGTTTCGTGATAAGATGTAATATTCATTGCGAAGTGTCATGAATACCTCGTATTCCTTTCAAAAGAATGTAAATGCGACACCGCCTTGCTAGGATATTGCGTTTGCAGATATCTACGTATCGAATCAATACAGTTCTAATGCTTCTTAAATCGCGATATCGCATCTCATTTCTATGTTTCATGATAATATATAATATTCATTGCGAAGTGTCATGCATACCTCGCATACACTTAAAATGAATGTAAATGCGACACTTCTTTGCTTGGAAATAGCGTTTGCAGATGTCTACGTATCGAAGCAATAGAGTTCTAGTGCTTCTTAAATCGCCATATTGCATCTCATTAGTATGTTTCATCATAAGATATAATATTCATTGTCGAGTGCTATGTATACCTCGTATTCACTTCAAAAGAATGTAAACGCGACACTTCCTTCCTAAGGAATAGCGTTTGCAGATGTCTACGTATCGATGCAATAGTGTTCTGATGCTTCTTAAATCGCGATATCGCATCTCATTTCCATGTTTCATGATAAGATATAATATTCGTTGTGCAGTGTTATGTATATATCGTCTATACTTCCAATGAATGTAAATGTGACACTTCCTTGCTAGGAAATAGAGTTTGCAGATGTCTACGGATCGAAGCAATAGTGTTCTAATGCTTCTTAAATCGTCATATCGCATCACATTTCTATGTTTCATGATAAGATATAATATTCATTGTCGAGTGCTATGTATATATCGTATTCACTTCAAAAGAATGTAAACGCGACACTTCCTTGCAAGGAAATAGCGTTTGCAGATGTCTACGTATCGTAGCAATAGAGATCTAATGCTTCTTAGAACGCGATATCGCATCTCATTACTGTGTTTCATGATATGATATAATACTCATTGCGAAGTGTTATGTATTCCTCGTCTACACTTCAAATGGATGTAAATGCAACACTTCCTTGCTAGGATATAGCTGGTCCAGATGTCTACGTATTGAAGCAGTAGAGTTCTAATGCTTCTTAAAATGCGGCATCGCATCTCATTTCAATGTTTCGTGATGAGATATAATATTCAATGTGCAGTGTTATGTATTCGTCGTCAACACTTCAAAAGAATGTAAGTGCGACACTTCCTTGCTAGGAAATAGCTGGTCCAGATGTCGACGTATCGAAACAATAGTGTTCTAATGCTTCATAAAATGAGATATACCGCATCTCATTTCTATGTTTCATGATAAGGTATAAAATTCATTGCGAATTGAGATGTATACCTCGTACTCACTTCAAAAGAATGTAAATGCGACACTTCCTTCCTAGGAAGTAGCGTTTGCAGATGTCTACTTATCGAACCAATAGACTTCTAATGCATCTCAAATCGCCATGTCGCATCTCATTTCTAAGTTGCATGATAAGGTATAATATTCATTGCGAAGTGTCATGTATACCTCCTATTCACTTCAAAAGAATGTAAATGCGACACATCGTTGCAAGGAAATAGCGTTTGCAGATGTCTACGTATCGTAGCAATAGAGTGCTAGTGCTTCTTAAAACGGGATATCGCATCTCATTTCTATGTTTCATGATAAGATATTGTATTCATTGCGAAGTGTCATGTATACTTCGTACTCACTTCAAAAGAATGTATTTGCGACACTTCCTTGCTAGGAAATAGCGTTTGCAGATCTCTACGAATCGAAGCAATAGAGTTCTAATGCTTAATAAATCGCGATAACGAATCCCATTTCTATGTTTCGTGATGAGTTATAATATTCATTGCGAAGTGTCGTGTATACCTCGTATTCACTTCAAGTGAATGTAAATGCGACACTTCCATGCTAGGAAATAGCGTTTGCAGATGACTCCGCATCGAAGCAGTAGGGTTCTAATGCTTCCTAAATCCCGATAGCGCATATCATTTCTATGTTTCGTGATAAGATATATTATTCATTGCGAGGTTTCACTTATACCTCGTCTTCACTTCAAATGAATGTAAATGCAACACTTTCTTCCTAGGAAATAGCGTTTGCTGATTCCTACGTATGGTTGCAATATAGTTCTAATGCTCCTTAAAACGAGATATCGCGTCACATTTCTACGTATCATCATAAGATATGATATTCATTGCGAAGTGTCACTTGTACCTCGCATACACCTCAAATGAATGTAAATGCGAAGCTTCCTTTCTATAGGAAATAGCGTTTCCAGATATCTTGGAATCGTAGCAATAGAGTTCTAATACTTCTAAAACGCGATATCGCATGTCATTCCTCTATTTCATGATAACAAATAATATTCATTGTGGAGTGTTATGTATGCCTCGTATACACACCAAAGGAATGTAAATGCAACACTTCCTTACTAGGAAATAGCGACTGCAGACGTCTACGTATCATAGCAGTAGAGTTCTAATGCTTCTTAAAACGAGATATCGCTTCTCATTTCTATGTTTCATGATAAGATATGATATTCATTGCGTTGTGTCACGTATACCTCGCACACAGTTCAAATGAATGTAAATGCAACAATTCCTTGCTAGGAAATAGCGTTTGCAGATGACTACGTATCGAAGCAATAGATTACTAATGCTTCTTAAAACGCGATATCGCATCTCGTTTCTATGTTTTATGATAACATATAATATCCATTGCGAAGTGCCATGTATAGCTCGTATTCACTTCAAAAGAATGTAAATGCGACACTTCCTTGCTAGGAATTAGCGTTTGCAGATGTCTACGTATCGCAGCAAAAGAGTGCTAATGCTTCTTAAATCGCGATATCGCATCTTATTTCTATGTTTCGTGATAAGATATAATAATTATTGCAAAGTGTCATGTATACCTCGAATTCACTTCAAAAGAATGTAAATGCGACGTTTCCATCCTAGGAAATAGCGTTTGCAGATGTCTATGTATCGTAGCAATAGAGTCCTAATGCTTGTTAAAACGAGATGTCGCATTTCATTTCTATGTCTCGTGATAAGATATAATATTCAGTGCGAAGTGTCAAGTATACCTCGTATTCACTACAAAAGAATGTAAATGCGACACTTCCTTGCGAGGAAATAGCGGTTCCAGATGTCAGCGTATCGAAACAATAGTGTTCTAATGCTTATTAGAATGACATGTCGCATATATTTCTATGTTTCATGATAAGATATAATATCCATTGCGAAGTGTCACTTATACCTCGTATTCACTTCAAATGATTGTAAATGCGACACTTCCTTGCTAAGAAATAGCGTTTGCAGTTGTCTACGTGTCGAAGCAATAGAGTTCTAATGCTTCTTAAAACGTGATGTCGCATATTATTTCTATGTTTCGTGATAAGATATAATATTCATTGCGAAATATCACGTATACCTCGTATTCACTTCAAAAGAATGTAAATGCGACACTTCCATGCTAGGAAATAGCGTTTGCAGATGTCTACGTATCGTAGCAATGGTGTTCTAATACCGCTTAAAATGCGATATCGCATCTCATTTCTATGTTTCATGATAAGATATAATACCCATTGCGAAGTGTCATGTATACCTCGTATTCACTTCAAAAGAAAGTAAATGCGACACTTCCATGCTAGGAAATAGCGTTTGCAGATGTCTACGTATCTTAGCAATAGTGTTCTAATACCGCTTAAAATGCGATATCGCATCTCATTTCTATGTTTCATGATAAGATATAATACTCATTGCGAAGTGTCATGTATACCTCGCATACACTTCAATTGAATGTGAATGCGACAGTTCCTTCCTAGGAAATAGCGTTTGCACATGTCTACGTATCCAAGCAATAGAGTTCTAATGCTTCTCAAGACGTGATATCGCATCTCATTCCTATGTTTAATGACAAGATATAATATCCATTGCGAAGTGTCATGTATACTTCGTATTCACTTCAAAAGAATGTAAATGCGACACTTCCTTGCTAGGAAATAGTGTTTGCACATGTCTACGTATCGAAGCAATTGAGTTCTATTGCTCCTTAAAACGCGATATCGCATCTCGTTTCTATGTTTTATGATGAGATATAATATCCATTGCGAAGTGTCATGTATACCCCGCATTCACTTCAAAAGAATGTAAATGCGACACTTCCTTGCTAGGAAATAGCAAGTGTCATTCAGCCTCCTGGGATACGAATAATTTGTTCGCCAGGACGTGACAAAGTTTCTGGTGACAGCGGTGGGATATTCGCGTATAACTTATCAGAAATTCTGCTGAATAAGTATACGAACAGCCATGGCAACGCGCACGCCGACAAAGCGAGCGCGGCTTCAGGTACAGAAGGACGCCGCCGCAACCGAATCCGATACTCACCGAACGTTAGATTTTCACGATGCTCTCGCAAACGACGCCGCCGTACCTTCAGACGATAATACGGATAAAGAACAGGCGATCGCTACGTTAAATCGCCAAATAGATTTCATGCGTCGGGAATTGGAATCCTTACGCGCGGCACAATCCGCAAACGCCGACACTATCTCTTTCGGAACTCCGCACCTGCAACCGACACGTAGCTCAGAGTCTGATTCACCAAACTCCCAAACAGATAGGCTTATTTTTCGCGAAGCAATAGATAGCATCCCTATATTTGATGGCAAAAACTTGCCAATATTACAGTTCGTGCGGGCCTGTAAACGGGCGAGGGAGTTGATTTCGCCCGAAGGAGAACCCTCGTTCACCAAACTCATTGTCAATCGTTTACGCGGCCGTGCATATCTGGCCGTAGAGGACGAGCAATGCTCTTCGGTCGGACAACTGACCGATATTCTACGAGCCGCATTCGAAAATACAAAGTCAACCGACCATTACAGGGGCGAACTAACTAATACTTTCATGCGCCCAGGAGAACATATCCTCGATTTCATAGGTAGAATTAAAGACCTACGTAACGCAGCAATCGACTGCGAACGATTCGATTCCGCCGAATTAGTAAATTCACGTTCCGGAATAGACGCGCTTACGCTTAGGTGTTTTTGCGACGGGCTTATCCCGGAAATTCGACATTCCATGAACACGCGATTGTACGAAACATACGCGGACGCGTTCGCTCACGCTAAGGAGTTGTACAGGCGACACGAATTAGACAAAGAGAGACTCTTCTCGTCGCGTCCCCGTACGGAAAATTTTCACTTCGAGCGCCGGCAAGAAACGGTTTGCGCTCGTTGTAATAGTCGCGGTCATGTCACTCGCGACTGCAAGTACGCAAGTCATAGACCGTCAGTCACGTACCCACGGGAAGAAACCCCGAGGTATCCTCGACAGGAACGACCGCTTGTAACGGGACCTCCGCGCGGTCAGTACGCACCGCCCGATCGACGGGATATCGTTTGTAGGTACTGCCGAAACCTGGGACATAGCATAGACGAATGTCGAAAGCGACAATTTAATAATGTCGGAAATAACGTTTCGCGCCCGAATCCGGGAAACGCGAACGGCCTCCCGACCCGCCGCGAGACGGTACGCGAGGCCGGCTACGATCGCCGAGTTCTCGCCTTAACGTACGACGAGTCAACATCGATAATAGAAGAGCAGCAGTAAACATAACGGGTAAAACTAGCGTCCCCACGGTTGTCATAAATTCTAACGCGTTAATTGAACCCGTAGTAATGATGATCGACACCGGAGCCGAGATCAACGTGATCAAGGAAAACGCGCTAAAACCTAAAACTCTAATTAACACTGCAGAACGCCTAACTATTACCGGAGTAACTCAGGGTACCGTAGCCACCTTAGGGACGGTTACGTTACCGATATTTTCTCGTGATGTTCCGTTTAATGTCGTCAGTTCCGACTTCCCAATTAAAACCGCCGGGATCCTGGGATCCGGGTTTTGTGCAGACGCGGATATATCTTTTAGAAATAAATATATCCTGTGGCACGGGAATAGGATCCTATTTGCACGTCACGAAGACGTTTTAAATAAAATAATACTTCCTCCGCGGACTAACTCGGGCATACGCGTCGGAATAATTAATTCAGGCGTAGGCGAAGGAATAATCCCCCGAACGCAGATCGCGAAGGGAGTATATTTCGGTGATGCTATCGTTAAAGTGCGAAACGGCCATGCGATAGCACGCATAATTAATGCGACCGATACCGAGATCGAGATCGCGGTGCCCAGAATTCATCTGGACCCGCTTCCCGTTCTCGAATCGCTGAAACGAGAACCAGCGTTATATTCGTTATTTACGAATACTTCTAAATCCACTGTTTCTAATACAAAAATCAATACTACATCCACTGTTTCTAATACAAAAATGAGTACTAAATCCACTGTTTCAAGCATGCCTACTAATTCTACTAATACTAAATCCACTGTTTCCAGCATGCCTACTAATCCAATTAATACTAAATCCACTGTCTCAAGCATGCGTACTAACTCGACTAATTCCAAATCCACTGTATCCACTCTAAAACGAGTATTCCCAAATCCCACTGTATCTTATGCTAACATTGTTTCAAAATCCACTTCAAATTCTACGAATTCCAACGAAAATCTCTTACCATCGTCACGCGATATTCAACACAAAGTTTCCAATCATGATAAATCTTCCAATAACAACCTCAAAATCCACAAAAATTGTTTCAAGTGCCATCGAAGGTACGCAACGTAACTTAAACATCCGCGCGAAAGATACACAAAATAAACCTCTTCTCAAAAGCAATAGCGAACGACACTCGAAACGCGACACTCCGCGCGCCACTCAAAATGTAACGCGACCTCAAAGCCGATTCGACGAAATAGTCGCGTCACTCCGTCTAGATCATCTAAACAGCGAAGAAAGAAATAATATATACAAACTGATTTCTAACAATCAAGATTTATTCCATCTCCCAGGCGATAAATTAGGATTTACCAATGTAACCGAGCACCGCATTCCAACGATAAACGATCAGCCAATAAACGTGAAACAATACCGCTTCCCGCCGATACACAAGGAAGAAATACAACGTCAAATAGATCAATTATTAGAAAACGAATCGTACGCCGCGTATTTAGATGAACTCAACGATAGAATACGTACTTCACAAGAAATAGCGAAAACAAACTTAGACTGTGCAAAAACACGCCCTAAATTCTATTACGATAAGAAACTTAATGTAAAGGATTTCCAAATCGGACAATGGGTTTATTTGCTCCGCGAACCACTTAGACATAAATTCGATTCTCAATACACAGGCCCATATAAGATCTTGGAGATTCTACCTAACAATAATGTAAAAATGAATGTTAAGGGGAGGCACAAGATTGTGCATTCAAATAAATTAAAAAATTGTAAGCGCCTACAAACGATGAATGCACGTATGAGAGTTCGATCGAATGTAGGAGACAGTGAAAAGTGTAAGTCGAAATCAAAAACTGAAAATCTTAATGAACAAAGAGTAAAAGAATCGGTGACAGTGACAAACGAACAAAGTGCACCACAGAAGAAAAGTGCAACCAAACAGAGAGCAGCTGTAGCAGCACAACATATGCAGAGACCACAGCATCCACGAGACGAGAGCCCACAGCATCCACGAGATGATAGACCACAGCATCCACGAGATGAGAGCAGCATACACGCCAAGGAGGACCAATCTCCTCCACAGCACACGAAACGAGTAGCATCCCACATCGAGGCCACATCAGTCCAGAGATTTCGCCATAGGCGAAATTCTTTTTCTAAGGGGGAAGGAGTGACGTCAGGCGTGCCGCCTGCCACCCTCTCAACGCACCACAGCAACCACCCTCACGCGCCTGCACCACAGGCAACACCCAGGCGCAACTCGCCGTCTCACTCAGGCCAAGGGCTACGACCATCGACTCGCTCGCACCCGCAGAGGTGCTCGCCGTCTCTCTCACTCCAAGGGACCTACCCTCCGTCTCACTCGCACCCGCAGAGGTGTCCGCCACCTCTCTCGCTCCAAGGGCAACACACTCTGTCCCACTCGCACCGAGGACCTCGTGCGCCATCTCGCTCGCACCAAGGACCATGTGCGCTGTCTCGCTCCCACTCAAGGAGTCATCCACCGTCTCACTCTTACCTGCAGGGAAACTCGCCCTCTCGCTCACTCCAGGGACGTACCAGGAGAATCAACTTCTACGAGATCCGACGGCGGGAACCCTCACCGTACAAAGGACTCTACGATTTCACCATCCCAGATCCGCCATGCCCAAAATACTATTTCTAAGATTGTTAATTAACATTATATATATACTCCTACATTCTAAGCTCTGTATTCCTAGCTCATAGAATTTACACGACACTACTTTATAACGACACAAACAACACACATTTTACATTTAAGGCGTAATTTCTAATTTCATACTTGTACCTCTATATTCATAAGTTGCGCTAATTAAGTAAGCCGCGACGCATGAGATCGCGACCGCCTCAGCGGCACGCGCCGCTAGCCCCACCACGCAACGCCGAGACCCCACTCCGGCGTCCACATACTCCCACCTACGTTCGCACGCGACCGAAGCGCTCCGAGAGTCGAGGAGGTCGCAGACGCATCTTGGGAGACACAGTCAATTACAGACAGTCATGACGGACAGTCAGACACAGTCAGTCAGTACCGTCAGTACGGTACAGTTCTATCTCGCCTTCGGGCACTTCTAATTCCAAGTCTCTTCCAAGTCGCGCCTTAGGGCCGTCGCGCAGCCTCGATGAGGTTCCTAGTTCTAAAGTCTTTGTTCTAATTCCTAATTCATAGTTAACCTAGTCTTAATACTTAGAAATAATTGTTCTTGTACTCTTTGATTTAGAATATACTTTATTATTTTTCTACCACATCAAGTTCTAGTTCATTCCAACTCCACTTCTAAATTCAATTTTACTTTAATACAAATTCTTCCAAGTTCGTAACAACTTGAGTGTTTACAAACGAACTCTTCGCGCCGGGAGGAAGAATTTAATCCATTATCTCGTGCGGAATACGTTGGTAAAACGCCAGAATTCTTCGTTCATCGACGGATGGTGACATTCATCGCAGCTTCCACTGTCACAACGCCGATTCCAGCCAGCCGTACGCCGACTCCTCCCCCGAGAACGACCTTCGACGATCGCCACATCTGAAAGCAGAAGAGGGAAATCAGCGAAAGGTAAGTAAAATCCCTCCATACACGCGTTCGCGATTGTTTACGGTGCCCGCGTCTTGCCAAAATCGACGGACCCGGTCATACGCGTTTTATACCGGACCGAATTCGCGACTAAAAGGCTTGTGTCATTCAGCCTCCTGGGATACGAATAATTTGTTCGCCAGGACGTGACAATATCTTATCATGAAACATAGAAATTAGGAGCGATATCGCGATTTAAGAAGCATTAGAATTCTATTGCCACGATACGTAGACATCTGCAAACGACATCTCCTAGCAAGGAAGCGTCGCATTTACATTCTTTTGAAGTGATTAGGAGGTATACATGACACTTCGCAATGTATACTATATCTTATCGTAAAACATAGAAATGAGATGCGATATCGCGTTTTAAGATGCATTAGAGCTCTATTGCTACGATACGTAGACATCTGCAAACGCTATCTCCTAGCAAGGAAGTGTCGCATTTACATGCGTTTGAAGTATAGACGAGATATACATAACACTGCACAATGAATATTATATCCTATCATGAAACATAGAAATGAGATGCGATATGGCGATTTAAGAAGCATTAGAACTCTATTGCTTCGATACGTAGACATCTGCAAACGCTATTTCCTAGCAAGGAAGTGTCGCATTTACATTCTTTTGAGGTGAATACGAGGTATACATAACACTGCACAATGGATATTATATCTTATCATGAAACATAGAAATGAGATGCGATATCGCGATTTAAGAAGCACTAGAATTCTATTGCTTCGATACGTAGAATCTGCAAACGCTATTTCCTAGCAAGGAAGTGTCGCATGTACATTCAATTGAAGTGTATGCGAGATATACATGGCTCTTCGCAATGAATATTAGATATTATCATGAAACATAGAAATGAGAAACGATACCGCGTTTTGAGAAGCATTAGAACTCTGTTGCTTCGATATGTAGACATCTGCAAACGCTTTTTCCTAGCAAGGAAGTGTCGCATTTACATTCTTTTGAAAGGAATACGAGGTATACATGACACTTCGCAAAGAATATTACATTTTATCATGAAATATAGAAATGAGATGCGATATGGCGATTTGAGAAGCATTAGAACTCCATTGCTTCGATAAGTAGACATCTGCAAACGCTATTTCCTAGCAAGGAGGTGTCGCATTTACATTCATTTGAAGTGTATGCGAGGTATACATGACACTAAGCAATGAATATTATATACTATCATGAAACATAGAAATAAGAAACGATGTCGCGTTTTGAGAAGCATTAGAGCACTAAGGCTACGATACGTAGACATCTACAAACGCAATTTCCTAGCAAGGAAGTGTCGCATTTACCTTATTTTGATGTGAATACGAGGTATACATAACACTGCACAATGGATATTATATCTTATCATGAAACACAGGAATGTGATGCGATATCGCGATTTAAGAATCATTAGAATTCTATTGCTTCGATACGTAGACATCTGCAAACGCTATTTCCTAGCGAGGAAGTGTCGCATATACAGTCAGTTGAAGTGTATGCGAGATATACATGACACTTCGTAATGAATATTATATCTTATCATGAAACATAGAGATGAAATGCGATATGGCGATATATGAAGCATTAGATGTCTATTGCTTCGATACGTAGACATCTGCAGACGCTTTTTCCTAGCAAGGAAGTGTCGCAATTACATTCTTTTGAAAGGAATACGAGGTATACATGACACTTCGCAAAGAATATTACATTTTATCATGAAATATAGAAATGAGATGCGATATGGCGATGTATGAAGCATTAGAATTCTATTGCTTCGATACGTAGACATCTGCAAACTCTATTTCCTAGCAAGGAAGTGTCGCATTTACATTCTTTTGAAGTGTATGCGAGGTATTCATAACACTGCACAATGAATATTATATCGTATCATGAAACATTAAAGTGAGATGCGATATCGCGATTTAAGAAGCTTTGGAAATCTATAGCTTCGATACGTAGACATCTGCAAACGCTATTTCCTAGCAAGGAACTGTCACATTCACATTCATTTGAAGTGTATGCGAGGTATACATGACACTTCGCAATGAATATTATATATTATCATGAAACATAGATATGAGATGCGTTATCGCGAATTAGCAAGCTTTAGAAATCTATATCTTCGATAGGTAGACATCTGCAAACGCTATTTCCTAGCAAGGAAGTGTCGCATTTACATTCTGTTGAGGTGAATACGAGGTATAAGTGACACTTCGCAATGAATACTATATCTTATCATCAAACATAGAAATGAGATGCGATATCGCGTTTTATTAAGCATTAGAACTCTATTGCTTGGATACCTAGACATGTGCAAACGCTATTGTCTAGCAAGGAAATGCCGCATTTACATTCATTTGAAGTGCACGCGAGGTATACATGACACTTCGCAATGAATATTGTATCTTATATCTTAGATGTGACGTGCGATATCGCGTGTTAAGAAGCATTAGACTTCCATTGCTACGATACGTAGACATCTGCAAACGCTATTTCCTAGCAAGGAAGTGTCGCATTTACATTCTTTTGAAGTGTATACGAGGTATATATGACACTCCGCCATGAACATTATATCTTATCATGAGACATAGAAGTGAGATACGATAGAGCGTTTTAAGAAGCATTTGAACACTACTGCTACGATACGTAGACATCTGCAAACGCTATTTCCTAGGAAGGAAGTGTCGGATTTACATTCTTTTGAAGTGAATACGAGGTATACATGACACTTCGAAATGAATATTATACCTTATCACGAAACACAGAAAAGAGATGCGATATCCCGTTATAAGAAGCATTAGTACTCCATTGCTTCGATACGTAGACATCTGCAAACACTATTTCCTAGCAAGGAAGTATCGCAATTACATTCGTTTGAAGTGTATGCGAGGTATAAGTAACATTCCGCAATGAATATTATATCTTATCATGAAACATAGAAATGAGATGAGATATCGCGTTTTAAGGAGCATTTGAACTCTATTGCTACGATACGTAGGCATCTGCAAACGACATTTCCTAGCATGGAAGTGTCGCATTTACATTCTGTTGAAATGAATACGAGGTATACATGACACTTCGCATTGAAAATTATATCTTATTATGAAACATAGAAATGAGATGCGATATCGCGGTTTAAGAAGCATGGGAGCTCTATTGCTACGATACGTAAACATCTGCAAACGCTATTTCCAAGCAAGGAAGTGTCGCATTTAATTCTTTTTAAGTGAATACGAGGTATACATGACCCTTCGCAATGAATATTATATCTTATCATGAAGCATAGAAATTAGGAGGGATATGGCGATTCAAGAAGCATTAGAAATCTATTGCTACGATACGTGGACATCTGCAAGCGACATTTCCTAGCAAGGATGTTTCGCAATTACATTCTTTTGAAGTGATTGTGAGGTATACATGACACTTCGCAATCTATATTACATCTTATCATGAAACATAAATATTAGGAGGGATATCGCGATTTAAGAAGCTTTAGAATTCTATTGCTACGATACGTAGACATCTGCAAACGACATTTCCTAGCAAGGAAGTGTCGCATTTACATTCCTTTGAAGTGAATACGAGGTATACATGACACTTCGCATTGAATATTATACCTTATCACGAAACACAGAAAAGAGATGCGGTATCCCGTTATAAGAAGCATTAGTACTCCATTGCTTCGATACGTAGATATCTGCAAACACTATTTCCTAGCAAGGAAGTGTCGAAATTACATTCGTTTGAAGTGTATGCGAGGTATAAGTAACATTCCGCAATGAATATTATATCTTATCTTGAAACGTAGAAATGAGATGAGATATCGCGTTTTAAGGAGCATTAGAACTCTATTGCTACGATACGTAGGCAACTGCAAACGACATTTCCTAGCATGGAAGTGTCGCATTTACATTCTGTTGAAATGAATGCGAGGTATACATGACACTTCGCATTGAATATTATATCTTATTATGAAACATAGAAATGAGATGCGATATCGCGTTTTAGAAGCACTAGAACCCAGTTGCTACGATACGTAGATATCTGGAAACACTATTCCCTAGCAAGGAAGTGTCGCATTTACACCCTTTTGAAGTGAATATGACGTATACCTACGTCTCCACTATGAATATTTTATCTTATCATGAAACATAGAACTGGGATGCTATATCGCGATTTAAAATGCATTAGAACTCTATTTCTTCGATACGTAGAATTCTGGAAACGCTATTTCCTTGCAAGGAAGTGTCGCATTTACATATCTTTGAATTGAATACGAGGAATACATAACACTTCGCAATGAATATTATATCCTATCATGAGACATAGAAATGAGATGCTATATCGCGATTTAAGAAGCATTAGAACCCTACAGCTTCGATACGTAGACATCTGCAAACGCTACTTCCTAGCAAGGAAGTGTCTCCTTCTCATTCATTTCAAGTGTATACGAGGTATACATGACACTTCGCAATGAATATTATATCTTATAATGAGACATAGAAATCAGACGCTATATCGCGTTTTGAGAAGCCGTTGAACTCTATTGCCACGATAGGTAGATATCTGGAGACTCTATTTCCCAGCAAGGAAGTGTCGCATTTACATCCGTTTGAAATGTAGACGAGGAATACATAACACATCGCAATCAATACTATATCTTACCATGACACGTAGAAATGTGATGCGATATCTCGTTTCAAGAAGCTTTAAGACTCTATTGCTTCGTTACGTAGATATCTGCAAGCGCTATTTCCTAGCAAGGAAGTGTCGCATTTACATTCTTTTGAAGTGAATCCGAGGTATACGTGATACTTCTCAATGAATATTATATCTTATCATGAAACATAGAATTGTGGTGCGACATCTCGTTTTGAGAAGCATTAGAACTCTATTGTTTCGGAACGTAGACATCTGGAAACACTATTTCCTAGCAAGGAAGTGTCGCATTTACATTCTTTTGAAGAGAATGCTGAGTATACATGACACTTCGCAATGGATATTATATCCTATCTTGAAACATAGTAGTGAAAAGCGATATCGCGGTTTAAGCAGTATTAGAACATTATTCCTAGGATAAGTAGACATCTGCAAACGCTATTTCCTAGCATGGAAGTGTCGCATTTACTTTCTTTTGATGTGAATACGAGGTATACGTGACATTTCGCAATGAACATTATATCTTGTCACGAAACATAGAAATGGAATGCGACATCTCGTTTTAAGATGCATTAGATCTTTATTGCTACGATACGTAGACATCCGCAAACGCTATTTCCCAGCAAGGAAGTTTCGCATTTACATTCTTTTGAAGTGAGTACGAGGTATACATGACACTTCGCAATGAATACTATATCTTATCATGAAACATAGAAATGATATGCGACATCTCATTTTACGAAGCATTGGAAATCTATTGTTTCGATACGTAGACATCTGGAAACGCTATTTCCCAGCAAGGAAGTTTCGCATTTATATTCTTTTGAAGTGAGTACGAGGTATACATGACACTTCGCAATGAACATTATATCTTATCATGAAACATAGAAGTGTGATGCGATATCGCGTTTTAAGAAGCATTAGAACCCTATTGCCTCGATGCGGAGACATCTGCAAACGCTATTTCCTAACATGGAAGTGTCGCATTTACATTCTTTTGAAGTGAATACGAGGTGTACATGACACTTCGTAGTGAATATTGTATCATCATGAAACATAGAAAAGTGATGCGATAGCGCGTTTTAAGAAGCATTAGAACTCTATTGCTACGATACGTCGAAATCTGCAAACGGTATTTCCTAGCAAGGAAGTGGCGCATTTACATTCTTTTGAAGTGAATACGAGGTATACATAACACTTCGCAATGAACATTATATCTTATCATGAAACATAGAAGTGTGATGCGATATGGCGTTTTAAGTAGCATTTGTACCCTATTGCCTCGATGCGGAGACATCTGCAAACGCTATCTCCTAACATGGAAGTGTCGCATTTACATTCTTTTGAAGTGAATACGAGGTGTACATGACACTTCGCAATGAATGTTATATCTTATCACGAAACAGAAATGATATGCGATATCGCAATTTAAGAAGCATTAGAACTCTATTGCTTCGATTCGGAGACATCTGCAAATGCCATTTCCCAGCAAGGAAGTGTCGCATTTACATTCTTTTAAAGTGAATACGAGGTATACATGACACTTCGCTATGAATATTATATCTTATCATGAAACATTGAAATAGGATGCAACATCTCGTTTTCAGAAGCAATAGACACCTATTGTTTCGAAACGTAGACATCTGGAAGCGCTTTTTCCTACAGGAATGTGTCGCATTTATATGCTTTTCAAGCGAATACGAGGTATACATGACACATCGCAATGAATATTATATCTTATCATGAATCGTAGGAATGACATGCGATATCGCGTTTTATGAAGCATTAGGACATTATTGCTTCGATACGGAGAGATCTGCAAACGCTATTTCCTAGCATGGAAGTGTCGCATTTGCATTCTTTTGAAGTGAATACGAGGTATACAATACACTTCGCAGTGAATATTATACCTTATCACGAAACATTGAAATGAGTTGCGATATCGCGTTTTAAGAAGCATTAGTGTTCTATAGTTACGATACGTAGACATCTGCAAACGCTATTTCGTAGCAAGAATGTGTCACATTTACATTCATCTGAAGTGTAGACGAGGAATACATAACACTTCGCAATGAATATTATACCTTATCATGAAACATTGAAATGAGATGCGATATCCCGTTTTATGAAGCATTAGAACTGTACTGCTTCGATACATAGACATCTGCAAACGCTATTTCCTAGCAAGAAAGTGTCGCACTTACATTGTTTTGAAGTGAATACGAGGTATAGATGACACTTCGCAATGAATATTATATCTTATCCTGAGACATAGAAATGAGATGCGATATCGCGTTAAATGAAGAATTAGACCTCTATTTCTTAGAAACGTAGACATCTAAAAACGTTATTCCGTAGCAACGAATTGTGGGACTTACATTCTTTGGAAGTTTTGACGAGTTATACATAACGCGTCGCAATGATATTACATGTTATCTAAGGATGTCGACGGGATCTAAGGATGTCGCGGATCCGCGATCCGAGAGTCAATCTAATCCGAGCCTCGTTCCAAGCTGATCATTAGACAGCTTCGATACCTTCGGGCTATTCGTCTGAATCGGAAGTGTTACCAAATCTATTCTAAATTTCAATTTTAATTCAATTCATCGAGTTTAGTTCTAGTTCCTATTCTAAACAATTACGCCTACTTTTAATTTAGTATTATGTAAAGTACAGTGCAAGCTTAGGATTAACTTAAAATATACTTTGATTTTATCTCCTAAGTACAAGTTCAGTTACTGATAACCTCCTTTAACTTCATTCTTAACCTACGAGTTCTTCCACGAGCCAATGCGTGGGCATTCTACATTCAATCCAATCGTTAGTCGATCATTGGTAATCAGCTGGTTAGAGCGGACCGCCGCTTAGCTCCGCTGACACATACGAGAGACTCAGTGCAGATAACGTCGACATTTCACTCTCTGGACCGACAGGCTAGAGCTGATCGCCGCTTAACCGAGTCGTATCTAGTCCGCTGAAATTAGACGCGAATGTGCAGCAATCTGAAACAAAAGGCTCGACGTGCGAGAAGGAAGAATTTTCTACGCCGTCTAATACGTGTTTACGTGGGCACCGAAGCCTTATCATCGCACTGTTCATCCGCCAGCGTCACCGTCGCTTCTCAATATTCTACGCCGCCAACGTCATCCCGTCCCGGGGAGCCGAACATCGCCGAATCTCCGCAACGCTGGGCGCTCATCCTTTTAGACATTCAGTCTCGCAGTCGATTCCAGACTACGATCCATGGAAGCAGAGATACCTGAGGAAAGAGTATTGATTTGTTCTCTATCAAAACGACAAAGGTAGGGTATCTCCACACTTACCGCTTTCACCGTGCTCGTAAAAGCGTTCGTTGTAACACGGAAGCAACCCGGCATTAGTTGCAATTAAGCGAGCCGTTTCCGCGAATTGGCTGCGTGTCGTCTCCGAGTAAAGCGGAAATATTCCACCAATGTGACGAGACAGATGAAGTCTGGAAACGCCATTCCGTACCAAGGAAAAGTGGCATTTAAATTCCTTCGGGCTGTAGCCGAGATATACATAACGCGTTGCATTGATTTACATCTTATCATGAGACATAGAAATAAGATGCGATATCGCGATTTACGATGCATTGGAACAATGTTGGTTAGAAACGTAGACATCTAGATACGATATTCCGTAACAAGGGAGTGTGGTATTTACATTCCTTTGAAGTGTCGACCAGATGTACATATCGCGTTGCATTGAATATTACGTCTTATATCATGAGTCATAGAAATGAGATGCGACGTCACGTTTTATGAAGCATTAGAACTCTATTTCTTCGAAACGTAGACATCTAGAAACGCTATAAAGTAGCAAGCAAGTGTGGTATTTGCATGCCTTTGAAGTGTCGACGAGATATACATAACGCGGTGTACTGAATATTACATCTTACCGTAGGACATTAAAATGAGATGCGATATCGCGACTTATAGAGCATACGAACTCTACTGCTTCGATACGTAGAAATCTAGAAACGCTATTCCGTCGGAAGGAAGTGTGGGACTTACACTCTTTTGAGGTGTTGACGAGATATAATTAACGCGTTGCATACAAATACATCTTATCATGAAACATAGAGATAAGATGCGATATCGCGTTTTATGAAGCATTAGAACTCTATTGCTTCGATATGTGGATATCTTGAAACGCTATTCCGTAGCGTGAAAGTGTGGGATTTAGATCCTTTTGTGCTGTTGACGAGATACAGATAACGCGTTTCTTTGATATGACGTTTTATCTAGAGATATAGAGATGAAATTCGATATCGCATTTCATGAAGCGTTAGTACTCCATAACTTCGACATGTGACTTCAAGAAACGTTATTCCGTAGTATGGAAGTGTGGGCGCTACATACTTTTGAAGTGCTGACGAGATATACATAACGCGTTGTATTGATATTACATCTTATCATGAAACCTATAAATGAGATGCGATATCGCGTTTTATGAAGAATTAGAACTCTATTGCTTCGATTGGTAGACATCTAGAAATCTATTCCGTAACAAGGATGTCTGGAATTTATATTCTTATGAGGTGTTGACGAGATATACATAATGCGTTGCATTGAATATTACATCTTATCATGAGACATAGAAATGAGATGCGGTATCGCGTTTTTTGAAGTTTTAGAACTGTACTCCTTCGATACGTACACATCTGGAAACGCTATACCGTCGCAAGGAAGAGTTTCATATACATTCTTTTGAACCATCGATGAGATATACATAGCGCGTTGCTTTGGATATTACATCTTATCATGAGGCATAGAAATGAGATGCGATATCCCGCTTTATGAAGCATTAGAACTGCCTTGCTTCGAAACGTATACATCTAGAAACGCTTTACGTAGCATGGAAGTGTGGGATTTATATTCTTTTGAAGTGTTGACGAGATATACAAAACGCGTTGCATTGAAGATTACATCTTATCATGAGACGTAGAATTGATAAGCGATATTGCTTTCTATGAAGCATTAGAACTCCATTGCTCCGATATGTAGATATCTAGAAACCCTGTTCCGTAGCAAGGAAGTGTGGCATTTACATTGTATTGAATTGTATACGCTGCAGAACCAGAGGACGACGGGTTTGCAACCAACAACAGAATGTGAAATACGACTCCAGCGAACGTAAAACTAGCAGATCCACAATTTCATCGACCGGCAAATGTGGATATGTTAATCGGCACCGGCGCCGCTTTATCATCCCCTAGCATCGGCCAGTACAAGCTTTCTCCTCGCAACGATTCTGAATTAATCCTCCAAAGGACGCAAATTGGACGGATCATCGGGAGGAGCGTATCCACATCGGCGCCGTGGAGGAAACATCAAACGTTCGTTATAACCCTGAATTTCGAACTTCAAAAATTCTGGGTGCTAGTAGAGGGCCCACACGTAGGACAGCTATTTTCCGCGAAGCAGGAATGCGAGCAGTATTTTCACGACCACGTTAAACAGACACGAACCGGTCGTTACATTGTCGCACTGCCGTTCAGTGAAAAGAAGATGCAGTTAGGCGAAACTCGGTCGCGCGCCCTCAACCTTCTTCTTTCGTTCGAACGAAAATTCATGAAAGATCCAGAGCTGAAACGAGAATACTCCACCGTCACCGTGGAATATCTCGAGATGGGACACATGAGCCAGGTAGGGCCACGCGATTCGGATGGCCTCTACCTCATCCACCACGCCGTCATCAAACTGTCCAGCTCAACAACGAAGGTTCGCGTCGTCTTCAATGGATCTGCAAGATCGAGCAGTAAACTGACATTGAACGATACGCTTTTGGCAGGACCAACGATACAGGTCGACATATTCGCTTTTCTCATAAGGTTCCGTCAACACACCTATGTCTTAACCGGAGTCACATCGAGAAGATGTATCGGCAGTTCCTCGTAAGACCGGAAGACCGCCGATACCAGCCGATATTGTGAGGAGATAACAAGGGAAAGGTGAAAACGTACGAGCTGAACACGATCGCGTTCGGACTATCTTCAGCGCCTTTCCTCGTCATCAGGTATATTCATCAGCTAGCGGATGACGAAAAGGTGAATGCTCCTTTCGCATCGACCGTGCTCCAGCGAGATCTATACGTCAACGATCTCCTAACTGGCACAGATAATTACGAAGACACTAGACAACTACGGGAACAGGTAATAAAGCTACTTAACGGCGGCAACCTCCACATTCAACAATGGGTCTCGAACGAACCGAAACTTTTAGTACGACTTCCGGAAGGCGAAATTCACCCAAAGTATTTTGGAGACGCCACAATGAAAGCTCTTGGCGTTTCGTGGCACGCGTAGAACAACCGAATCATCTATTCCGTGGATCCAAACATCGATACGAGGATCACCAAACGCACGATCTTATCCACCATGACAAAAATATTCGACCCGTTAGGTTTACTGGCGCCAGTAATAATAACGGCAAAAATATTTATGCAACAACTTTGGAAACTGCAATTGGCCTGGGACGAATCGCTACCAACTATCCTCCATACAGAATGGTCCACGTACGTGAAGGAAATGCAGTTATATAACGAAACATTCTTCGAGTGACACGTATGCCAATCGAAGGTGCGACGGGTGGAATTACACAGGTTCTGCTACGCGAGCGAACGAGCATACGGAGCGTGCGTGTATCTACGGTCAGTCGACAATCGCGGACGAATTAAGACGAGACTATTATGCGCGAAATTTCAAGTCGCACCAGTAAAAGTTGTCAGCCTCGCACGTCTCGAACTTTGCGGTGCGGTGCTACTGACGACATTATTGTCTAACGTCCGAGATAATAATGCACGCCGATTCGACTCGATTAACTTCTGGACGCATTCCACGATAGTTTTAAATTGGCTGCAACGCGAACCAGCCACGCTAGGAGCATTCATGGCAAATAGAGTGGCCGAAATTCAAACGAGGACCGATAGTGGCACGTCAGGTCAAACGACAATCCAGCGGACCTCATATAGAGAGGACAAACACCGGCGGAATTCTTGAAGCCCTCCATCTGACGTCATGGACCATCGTGGTTTGCCGACGATAACAGGGATTGGCCGAAATCTACATTCAACCTCGTTTTGGAAATACCCGATATTCATCCCCATACATGCTTGGCAACGACCATGCGTAGCAACGAAATTCTCGGCCGCCATTCAGACATCGCGAAATTAAGGAGGAACGTCGCGTATTGCCTCCGATTTCGCAAAAATCATTGTAACGCAGGACCTCTAACCGTACGAGAGGTCCACGACGCTAATGATCGGATCTTGAGGCTCGTGAAAGCCTTCGCGTTTGGAAAAGAGATCCGAAATTTGAAGAACGGTACAGAGCTGCATCCAAAGAGTAACCGGCTCTCGCTGCAGCCATTCTTAGACGAAACGGGAATTCTACAGGTAGGCGGTCGACTACAAAACGCAAACATTCCCTGCGGACAGAAACATCCGATCCTGCTTCCAAGATCGCATCACATCACCGATCTGATCATTCGTCACACGCATTTAGAGGGACATCATTCGGGTATCAATACCACGCTGGCGACACTAAGGCAGAGGTATTGGCCCATTGATGGTAAGAAGTACATCTGGTGCTTCCGCGTAAAACCACCGGCCGTGAAATACGTAATGGGTACTCTACCTGCGTCACGCGAATCCGAATGCCGATCCTTTTATAATTGCGGAACAGATTATTGCGGTCCTTTTTATATCAAGGAAAAACGTTTCCCAAATTGTGCGCGAGTAAAAATATATGTAGCAGGGTTTGTGTGCTTTGCAACGAGAGCGGTCTATCTTGAGATCGTCGGTGACATGACTACCGAAGCGTTCATCGCGGCATTGAAACGCTTCATCGGTCGTAGGGGCATCTGTCGGAACATTTATTCCGACAACGGGACAAAATTTCGTTGGAGTGAACAACGAATTAAGCGCACTGTACCAAAAACTGCAAACGGGCGATTAGGTAAGACACTTCCTCACGGGCAAGGGAATATCATGGCATTTCATGCCAGCTCCTTCTCCCAATTTCGGCGGCCATTGGGAGGCAGCTGTGAAATCGTTTAAACACCACGTCAAACGAGTCGTCGGGGAAGATACGGGTTACATTCGAATAGTTCAATACGTTCGCGATCGAAATCGAAGCGATCCTAAACTCCCGCCCGCTTACTCCATTATCATCCGATCCTAATGGTCCCTAACTCCGACCCACTTCCTGATCGGCGCGTCGTTAACGAGTTTGCCCGAGACTGATTTCAGCGATACTCCTCGTAACTGATTGTCACACTAGCAACACATCCAGAACGTCCAGCAGGAATTTTGAACCAGGTGGCACAAGGAGTATATCCACCATCTGAACGAGCGAAACAAATGGACCAAGGGCTACCACGAGATCAAGAAAAGATCCCTCGTAGTCTTAAGGGATGACTACGTCCTGCCTTTGCAGTGGCACCGCGGTCGAGTCGAAGAGATGCACCCAGGTCCAGGCAAGGTCATCCGAACGGTCACCATACGGACCAGCCAGGGGGTCTACAATCGCAACGTCAAGCAGTTAGCGGAGCTGCCCACATCCGAGACGATAGCGTGAACCATCGACGTCGAGGCGATATTCAGATCAAACCGATTTAGATTGATCGTCACGGTCTCTCAACGGGGAGAACATGTTCCGACCGATGGAACAAATAAAACGTGGGGCCTTCGAAGACTTTATTTATTACACGTTTGTGATGAAAAGGCTATTTTTGAGAAATAAGACGTTTTAAGTAATTTCGTAAATATATCTATTGCTGCGATATGTAGACATCTAGAAACGCTATTCCCTAGACACAAAGTGTGGGATTCACATTCTTTCGAAGTGTAGTCTTGATATACATAACGCTTTGCATTAAGTATTGCATCTTATCATGGGACGTAGAAGTGAGATGCGATATCGCGTTTTATAAAGGGTTAGAACTCTATTGCTTCGATACGTGGACATCTAGAAACGCTATTCTGCTACATGGAAGTGTGGCATTTACATTCGTTTGAAGTGTTTACGAAACATTCCTAACGCGTTGCGTTGATTATTACATCTTATCGTGAGACATAGAAATGAGATGCGATATCGCGGTTTATGGAGGATTAGAATTCTAGTGCTCGGATACGTAGACATCTAGGAACGCGGCTCCGTGGCATGGAAGTGTGGCATTTACATTCGTGTGAAGTATTGTCGAGATATACATACCTCGTTGCTTTGATATTACATCTTATCATGCGATATAGAATTGAGATGCGATATCGCATTAAATGAAGCATTAGATTACAGTTGCTTCGATCTGTAGACATCTAGTAGCGCTATTCCGTAGCAAGTATCATGTCCCGAGGTGCGTTTGCGTTCGATGCAATGACACGATCAGTAGCTTTACCGAAGTTACTACGCGAATTGCGCGGGTCCCGTGCTTGTTGGCGGTCGGTCTCGATTTAACCAAGTATTACGTCTAGTACTTACATTTCGGCGACTGGACAGTAATGTTTGATTCTCGTTGCAGGTATCCAATGCGCCGTGAATCCGTGTCCGGAATTGTAGCTGCGTACGGTTGGAACGCTGGAGCGTCGATCGGAATGAGCTTCCAGGCAGGCGAACTCTGGCTGGAAGGTGCGGGTGTCGAGACAGTACGTTTCTTAACTCGAACGGGACGTATGGCGGCGAAAGTTACCCTTGCAGTAGCAGGAACCGCAGTGTAGATCTTCGGATACACGGAGGCACGCGTGTCGAGTACGCTTCATAGAAAGCTCAGAGTTCATCGTGGGTACTTGCACACAGGAGGACGCCTAAGCGCTGGTTCGCTCTACCTTACCGGGATCGACCTTAGTTCAAGACACCCCTGTTACGGCAGAGGTGAAGTAAGAGCGGCTAAGCGTTGGTTCGCTCTAACCGTCCAGATTCAAGACAGTCGCAGATGAAATAGTGCGAAATAGTAATAATACGCGAGCGTACTCGTGGAATAGAGTCGAAGGAGATTGTAGTATAATAAAGAGACATCGAATCGGGTAAAATTAGTGCATATTCTATGAATACTATCCTAATACAAACACTAAGACTATGTTACTAAATATGAGTACAAAATGAAATAGAGATGAGACTAAGTTATAATAAAGCCTCCTCTATGGCAGATGGAATTGAAACGACTGCATTGGAGCTGGTAGCTCGTTGCAGGATACAGCGGAGGCAGATTCGATCTGCTCGGTTCGGCGTTCGGATTAGAAGCCTCGTATCGGAAGCACGTTCGCCACCTCCTCGGGTCGCGCCGCGCGCGAGTCTCTGGGCCATCGCGGTGGGGCAGGCGGTGGAGCAGGGCGGCTGCTCGGCCCTCGTGATGGGGCGGCCGGTGGGAGTGGGGTGCGGCTCACGTTGAGCGTGAGCCGCGAGCGTCGAGTGTGCGCGCGAGCGCATCGCAGATTATCTCTAATCGAACTTAGAAATCGACGTGTGTGTTGTTGTGTGTATGTACACAGTCGTGTAGCGTGCTTAACCTAAGGTTACACGTATGGAGGGTAAGTATGTGGGTACGTGCTGATGTACTCTACGTCCTTGTAGCTCTGTCTCCTCGTCCTGAGGCGCCGGGACGCCGTGCGGTCCTCGCACGTATGCTGCGGTTGCAGATGCTAACGGATGAGCGGTTGCTGGACCTGGAGCACGCCGGAGGGTGGCAGGCGTCACGCCTGATGTTACCGTAGACATCTAGAATTACTATTCCGTGGCAAGGTAGTTTGGCATTTACATGCTTTTGAAGTGTAGACGAGATATACATAACACTCCGCAATGAATATTATATCTTATCATGAGACATAGAAATGAGATGCGATATCGCGTTCTAAGAAGCATTAGAACTCTATTGCTTCGATACGTAGAAATCTGCAAACGCTATTTCCTAGCAAGGAATTGTCGCATTTACATTCTTTTGAAGTGAAAACGAGGTATACATAACACTGCACAATGAGTATTATATCTTATCATGAAACATAGAAATGAGATGCGGTATTTGGTTTAAGAAGCATTGGAACTCTATTGCTTCGATACGTAGATATCAGGAAACGTAATTTCCTAGCAAGGAGTTGTCCCTTCTACATTAATTTGAGGCGTAGACGAGGTATACACAACACTTCGCAATGAATATTATATCTTATCATGAGACATAGAAATGAGAAGCGATATCGCGCTTTAAAAAGCATTATAACTCCATTGCTTCGATACGTAGGCATCTAGAAACGTAATTTCCTAGAAATGAAGTGTAGCATTTACATTCTTTTGAAGTGAATACGGGGTATACATGACAATTCGCAATGAATATTATATCTTAACATGAAACATAGAAATGAAATGCGATACCGCAAATAAGGAAGCATTATAAACCTATTGCACGGATACGGAGACAACTGCAAACGCTATTTCCTAGCAAGGAAGTATCGCATTTACATTCTTCTGAAGTGAATACGAGCCATACGTGACACTTAGCAATGAATATTATATCTCATCATGAAACATGGAAATGCGATGCGATGTTGCGTTTTAGGAAGCATAAGAACTTTATTGCTACGATACGTAGATATCTGGAAACGCTATTTTCTAGCAAGAAAGTATCGTGTTTACATTCTTTAGAAGTGAATGCGAGGTATACATGACACTTCGCAATGAATATTATATCTTATCATGAAACACTGAAAATAGATGCGATATCCCGTTCAAAGAATCACTAGAACTGTATTACTTCAACACGTAGATATCTGCAATCGCTATTTCCTAGCAAGGAAGTGTCACATTTACATTCATTTGAGATGAATACAAGGTATACATGACACTTCGCAATGAATATAATATCTTATCATGGAACATAGAAATGAGATGCGATATCGCGTCCTAAGAAGCATTAGAACTCTATTGCTTCGATATGTAGACATCTGCAATCGCTATTTCCTAGCAAGGAAGTGTCGCATTTACATTCATTTGCTGTGTATGCGAGGTATACATAACACTTTGCAATGAATATTATATCTTATCATGAAACATAGAAATGTGATGCGATGTCGCGTTTTGAGAAGCATTAGAACTCTATTGCTTCGATACGTAGAAATCTGCAAACGCTATTTCCTAGCAAGGAAAAGTCGTATTTACATTCATTTGAAGCGTATGCGAGGTATACGTAACACTTCGTAATGAATATTATATCTTATAGTGAAGCATAGAAATGAGATGCGATATCGCGATTTAAAAAGCATTAGAAGTCTATTGCTACGGTACGTAGATACCTGCAAACGCTATCTAATTGCAAGCAAGTGTCGCACTTACATTCTTTTGAAGTGAGTACGAGGTATGCACACCACTCCACAATGAATATTATATCTTACCGTGAAACATAGAAATGCGATGCGATATCGCGATTTAAAACGCATTAGAACTCTATTGCTACGATACGTAGACATCTGCAAACGCTATTTAATAGTAAGGAAGTGTCGCATTTACATTCTTTTGAAGTGAATACGAGGTATTCATGACACTACGCAATGAATATTATACCTTATCACGAAACATAGAAATGAAATGCTATCTCGCGATTTAAGAAGTATTAGAACTCTACTGATCTAATAAGTAGACATCTGCAAACGCTACTACTTAGCAAGGAAGTGTCGCAGTTACATTCATTTGAAGTGAATAAGAGTTATACATAACACTCCACAATGACTATTATATCTTATCATGAAACATAGAAATGAGATACGATATCGCGATTTAAAAAGCATTAGAACTCTATAGCCACGATACGTAGACATCTGCAAGCGCTATTTCCTAGCAAGGAAGTGTCGCATTTACATTCATTTGAAGTATAGACGAGATATACATAACAATGCACAATGAATATTACATCTTATCATGAAACATAGAAATGAGATGCGATATGGCGATTTAAGAAGCATTAGAAATCTATTGCTTCTATACGTAGACATCTGCAAACGCTATTTCCTAGCAAGGAAGTGTCGCGTTTACATTCTTTTGAAGTGAATACGATGTATACATAACACTCCACTGTGAATATTATATATTATCATGAAAAATAGTAATGAGTAGCGATATCGCGTTTTCAGATGCATTACAACTATAATGCTACCATACGTAGACATCTGCAAACGCTATTTCCTGGCAAGGAATTGTCGCGTTTACATCCTTTTGAAGTGAATACGAGGTATAATTAACACTCCACAATGAAAATTATATCTTGTCATAAAACATTGAAATGAGATGTAATATGGCGATTTAAGAAGCATTAGATTTCTATTGCTTCGATACGTAGACATTTGCAAACGCCATTTCCTAGCAAGGAAGTGTCGCATGTACATTCAGTTGAAGTGTATGCGAGGTATACATGGCACTTCGCAATTTAATATTTTATCTTATCATGAAACGTAGAAATGAAATGCGATATCGCGATTTAAGAAGCATTAGATCCCTATTGCTTCGATACGTAGACATCTGCAAGCGCTACTTCCTAGCAAGGAAGTGTCGCGTTTACATTCTTTTGAAATGAATACGATGTATACATAACACTCCACAATGCATATTATATCTTATCATGAAACATAGAAATGAGATGCACTATGGCGATTTAAGGAGCATTAGAAATATATTGCTATGATACGTAGACATCTGCATACGCTATTTAATAGCAGGGAAGCGTCGCACTTCCGTGCATTTGAAGTGTATGCGTGGTATTCATGACACTTCGCAATGAATATTATATCTTATCATGAATCATAGAAATGAGATGCGATATTGCGTTTTAAGAAGCTTTAGAACTCTATTTCTATGATACATAGACGATACATCTACAGACGCTATTTCCTAGCAAGGAAGTGTCGCATTTACATTCATTTGATGTGAATGCGAGGTATAGATAACACTCAACAATGAATATTATATCTTATCACGAAACATAGAAATGAGATGCGATATGGCGTTTTAAGGGGCATTAGTACTCTATAGCTTCGATACAGAGATATCTGGGAACGTAATTTCCTAGAAGGGAACCTCCTCGCACCCCCCCAGCATTAACCCCTGGACGCATGCAACCAGCCAAACTCGCCTGCAGAACCAGCAACTGGAAGAGTTCGCGCTCGCATACCTGCACGCGCTCACTCACACCGAGTTCCGCTGCCTCACTCGCACCGCCGAGTATTCCTGTCTCGCTCGTACCGGGCACCAGTGTCTCACTCGCACCACCGAGTATACCTGTCTCGCCCGCACCAAGGACGGGCAGCCCTATCTCCCTCGCACCGAGGATTCCGTCCTGCAGGAAGACGTAGCCGCAGCCCATCACCTGAATGGGGTCTTTTCCAATTCCGGGAACAGGATCTGCTAGACCCTATATATTACTTCTAAGCTAGGACATACATACCATATCATGACGCATATATGAGAATTCTTAGATCTAAGTTACACTAAGTAAGATGCGTCCGGCCAGCGGCATGCGCCGCTAGCCCCATCACGAGCCGCGAGTCCCCACTCGCTGGACCGCGCGCTCTCCGCCTCGAGATGCGAGTCCCCCACTCGCGGGACACCGCGATCTCCCTACTGAGAGCCTCCGCGACCGTAGCGCCCCGCGAACCGAGGAGGTCCAGTTCTTGTATACTTTAAACCTAGAATATATTTTATTTTTACTTTTACTATATCCAAGTACAAGTTCTTTTACCAAGTCTACTATTTCCACATCCATTAATTTTATCAAGTGTTAACAATACTAGTTCTATTTTTAACATTACATTTAACTACGAATTCTTCCACGGGTTCTTCCATACAACTGGGGTTGCTCTCCATCAAATTGAAGGTGTATAGAAATCGGCTTTGTGACGATGAGACCGCCGCTTATCCTTCAGATCTTAGTCGAAAGAACAGAAAAACCTGGTGAATGAAACGTGCTTCCGGTTTGCGAAGAACACGACGTGCGAGTAGGAAGCATTTCATACGATCACTTGTGCGTGATTATTTGTAGGGTGTTCCGAGAGTCCTCGTATACCAGCGACCTGCCTTCGCATCAGTCCAGACGCCGCTTTTCAAAGCGACCGTCGACGCTTCCGATCCAGACACCACGACGCATCACGCCGATTCTGCCACATTCAGCGTCATCGCTGAATTCCGACCGCCGTCCTTGTCTTCGCTGGCGACTGATCGAGATTTCCGTAGCAGCCAACAGAACGAAATCCGCTACGATCCCAGCGAACGATCCTCCACGCCGTTTCTACGTAAAAATCGAGAGAGAAGTCATCGAAAGGTAGGGTCATTCCCTTATTATCGCGAGTGTTTTCGCTAGTGTCGCGTCAGCCGAAATTGTCTGACCCGGTCTTAACGCGTTCCCGCGGACCGAATTACCGAAAAATAGGCTCGTGTCGTAAAGCCCCGGGAGCAACGGAAAATAGTTTCGCCGGACGTGACACCTCGAATTCACTTCAAAAGAATGTAAATGCGACACTACCTTGCTAGGAAATAAGGTTTGCAGATATCTAAGTATCGAAGAAATAGAGTTCTAATGCTTCTTGAATCGCCCTATCGCATCTCATTTCCATGTTTCATCATAAGATATAGTATTCATTGCGAAGTGTCATGTATACATCGTATTCCTCTCAAGAGAATGTAAATGCGACACTTCCTTTCTAGGAAATCACGTTTCCAGATGTCTACGTATCGAAGCAACAGAGTTCTAATGTTTCTTAAAACGCGATATCGCATCTCATTTCTATGTTTCATGATAAGATATAATATTCATTGTGCAGTGTTATGTATATCTCGCCTACACTTCAAATGAATGTAAATGCGATACTTCCATCCTAGGAAATAGCGTTTGCAGATGTCTACGTACCGATGCAATAGAGTTCTAATGCTTCTTAAGACGCGAAATCGCTCCTCATTTCTATGTTTCGTGATATGATATAATATGTATTCTGGAGTGTTATGTATACCTCGCATTCACCTCAAAAGAATGTAAATGCGACACATCCTTGCTAGGAAATAGCGTTTGCAGATGTCTACGTATCGTAGCAATAGAGTTCTAATGCTTTCTAAAACGCGATATCGCATCACATTTCTATGTTTCATGATAACATATAATATTCATTGCGAAGCCTTATGTATGCCTCGTGTGCACATCATATGAATGTAAATGCGACACATCCTTCCTTGGAAATAGCGTTTGCAGATGTCTACGTATCGAAGCAATAGAGTTCTAATGCTTCATAAAACGCCATATCTCATCTCACTTCTATGTTTCATGATAAGGTATAATATTCATTGCGAAGTGTCATATATACCTCGATTTCACTTCACAAGAATGTAAATGCAACACTTCCATTCTAGGAAATAGCGTTTGCAGAAGTCTACGTATCGTAGCAATAGAGTTCTAGTGCTTCTTAAAACGCGATATCGCATTTCACTTCTATGTTTCATGATAAGATATAATACTCATTGCGAAGTGTCATGTATATCTCGTATTCACTTCAAAAGAATGTAAACGCGAAACTTCCATGCTAGGAAATAGCGTTTGCAGATGTCTACGTATCGTAGCAATAGAGTTCTAATGCTTCTCAAAACGCGATATCACATCTCATTCCTATGTTTCATGATAAGATACAATACTCATTGCGAAGTGTCATGTATATCTCGTATTCACTTCAAAAGTATGTAAAAGCGACACTTCCTTGCTAGGAAATAACGTTTGCAGATGTCTACGTATATTAGCAATAGAGTTCTAACGCCTCTCAAAACGCGATATCGCATCTCATTCCTATGTTTCATTATAAGATATAATACTCATTGCGAAGTGTCATGTATACCTCGTATTCAATCCAAAAGAATGTAAATGCGACACTTCCATGCTAGGAAATAGCGTTTGCAGGTGTCTACGTATCGTAGCAATAGAGTTCTAATGCTTCTTAAAACGAGATGTCGCATTTCATTTCTATGTTTCGTGATAAGATATAATATTCATTGTGGAGTGTTATGTATAGCTCGTATTCACTTGAAAAGAATGTAAATGCTACACTTCCTTGCTAGGAAATATTGTTTGCAGATGTCTACGTATCGTAGCAATAGAGTTCTAATGCTTCCTAAAACGCGATATCGCATCTCACTTCTATGTTTCATGATAAGATATAATATTCATTGCGAAGTGTCATGTATACCTCGTACTCACTTCAAAAGAATGTAAACGCGACACTCACATGCTAGGAAATATTGTTTGCAGATGTCTACGTATCACAGCAATAGAGTACTGATGCTTCTTAAAACAAGATGTCGTATTTCATTTCTATGTTTCGTGATAAGATAAAATATTCATTGTGTAATGTTATGTATACCTCGTATTCACTTTAGTGGAATGTAAGTGCGACATTTCCTTGCTAGGAAATAACATTTGCAGATGTCTACGCATCGCAGCAATAGAGTTCTAGTGCTCCTTAAATCGCGATATCGAATCTCACTTCTATGTTTCGAGATAAGATATAATATTCATTGCGAAGTGTTATGTATACCTCGTATTCACTTCAAATGAATGTAAATGCGACACTTCCATGCTAGGAAATAGCGATTGCAGATGTCTACGTATCGTAGCAATAGAGTTCTAATGCTTCTTAAAACGCGATATCGCATTTCACTTCTATGTTTCATGATAAGATATAATACTCATTGCGAAGTGTCATGTATATCTCCTATTCACTTCAAAAGAATGTAAACGCGAAACTTCCATGCTAGGAAATAGCGTTTGCAGATGTCTACGTATCGTAGCAATAGAGTTCTAATGCTTCTCAAAACGCGATATCACATCTCATTCCTATGTTTCATGATAAGATACAATACTCATTGCGAAGTGTCATGTATATCTCGTATTCACTTCAAAAGTATGTAAAAGCGACACTTCCTTGCTAGGAAATAACGTTTGCAGATGTCTACGTATATTAGCAATAGAGTTCTAACGCCTCTCAAAACGCGATATCGCATCTCATTCCTATGTTTCATTATAAGATATAATACTCATTGCGAAGTGTCATGTATACCTCGTATTCAATCCAAAAGAATGTAAATGCGACACTTCCATGCTAGGAAATAGCGTTTGCAGGTGTCTACGTATCGTAGCAATAGAGTTCTAATGCTTCTTAAAACGAGATGTCGCATTTCATTTCTATGTTTCGTGATAAGATATAATATTCATTGTGGAGTGTTATGTATAGCTCGTATTCACTTGAAAAGAATGTAAATGCTACACTTCCTTGCTAGGAAATATTGTTTGCAGATGTCTACGTATCGTAGCAATAGAGTTCTAATGCTTCCTAAAACGCGATATCGCATCTCACTTCTATGTTTCATGATAAGATATAATATTCATTGCGAAGTGTCATGTATACCTCGCATTCACTTCAAAAGAATGTAAATGCGAAACTCACATGCTAGGAAATATTGTTTGCAGATGTCTACGTTTCACAGCAATAGAGTACTAATGCTTCTTAAAACGAGATGTCGTATTACATTTCTATGTTTCGTAATAAGATATAATATTCATTGTGTAATGTTATGTATACCTCGTATTCACTTCAATGGAATGTAAGTGCGACATTTCCTTGCTAGGAAATATTGTTTGCAGATGTCTACGTATATTAGCAATAGAGTCCTAATGCTTCTCAAAACGCGATATAGCACCTCGTTCCTATGTTTCATGATAAGATATAATATTCATTGCGAAGTGTCATGTATATCTCGTATTCACTTCAAAAGAATGTAAATGCGACACTTCCATGCTAGGAAGTAGCGTTTGCAGATGTCTACATATCGTAGCAATAGAGTTCTAATGCATCCTAAAACGCGATATCGCATCTCACTTCTATGTTTCATGATAAGATATAATATTCATTGCGAAGTGTCATGTATTCTTCGTATTCACTACAAAAGAATGTAAATGCGACACTTCCATGCTAGGAAATAGCGTTTGCAGATGTCTACGTATCGTTGCAATAGAGTTCTAATGCTTCTTAAAACGTGATATCGCATCTCACTTCTATGTTTCATGATAAGATATAATATTCATTGCGAAGTGTCATGTATACTTCGCATTCACTACAAAAGAATGTAAATGCGACACTTCCATGCTAGCTAATAGCGTTTCCAGATGTCTACGTATCGTAGCAATAGAGTTCTAATGCTTCTTAAAAAGCGATATCGCACCTCATTCCTATGTTTCATGATAAGATATAATATTCATTGCGAAGTGTCATGTATACCTCGTATTAACTTCAAAAGAATGTAAATGCGACACTTGCATGCTAGGAAATAGCGTTTGCAGATGTCTACGTACCGTAGCAATAGAGTTTTAATGCTAATGAAAACGAGATGTCGCATTTCATTTCTATGTTTCGCGATAAGATACAATATTCATTGTGGAGTGTTATGTATACCTCGCATTCACTTCAAAAGAATGTAAATGCGACCCTTCCATGCTGGGAAATAGCCTTTGCAGATGTCTACGTATCGTAGCAATAGAGATCTAATGCTTCTTAGTACGCGATATCGCATCTCACTTCTATGCTTCATGATAGGATATAATATTCATTGCGAAGCGTCATGTATACCTCGTATTCACTTCAAAAGAATGTAAATGCGACACTTGCATGCTAGGAAATAGCGTTTGCAGATGTCTTCTTATCGTAGCGATAGAGTTCTAATGCTACTTAAAACGAGATGTTGCATTTCATTTCTATGATTCGAGATAAGATATAATATTCATTGTGGAGTGTTATGTATACCTCGTATTCACTTCAGAAAAATGTAAATGCGACACTTCCATGCTAGAGAATAGCGTTTGCAGATGTCTACGTATCGTAGCAATAGAGTTCTAATGCTTCTTAAAACGAGATGTCGCATTTCATTTCTATGTTTCGCGATAAGATATAATATTCATTGTGGAGTGTTATGTATACCTCGAATTCACTTCAAAAGAATGTAAATGCGACACTTACATGCTAGGAAATAGCGTTTGCAGATGTCTACGTATCGTAGCAATAGAGTTCTAATACTTCTTAAATCGCGATATCAAATCTCACTTCTATGTTTCATGATAAGATATAATATTCATTGCGAAGTGTTATGTATACCTCGTATTATCTTCAAAAGAATGTAAATGCGGCACTTCCATGCTAGGAAATAGCCTTTGCAGATGTCTACGTATCGTAGCAATAGATTTCTAATGCTTCTTAAAATGAGAAGTCGTATTTCATTTCTATGTTTCGTGATAAGATACAATATTCATTGTGGAGTGTTATGTATACCTCGTATTCACTTCAAAAGAATGTAAATGCGACACTTCCCTGCTAGGAAATATTGTTTGCAGATGTCTACGTATCGTAGCAGTAGAGTTCTAATGCTTATTAAAACGCGATATCGCATCTCACTTCTATGTTTCATGATAGGATATAATATTCATTGCGAAGTGTCATGTATATCTCGTATTCGCTTCATAAGAATGTAAATGCGACCCTTCCATGCTAGGAAATAGCAGATGTCTACGTATCGTAGCACTAGAGTTCTAATGCTTCTTAGAACGAGATGTCGCATCTCACTGCTATGTTTCATGATAAGAAATATTATTCATTATGGAGTGTTATGTATACCTCGTATTCACTTCAAAAGAATGTAAATGCGACACTTCCTTGCTTGGAAATAGCGTTTGCAGATGCCTACGTATCGAAGCAATAGAGTTCTAATGCTTCCTAAATCGCCATATTGCATCTCATTTCTATGTTTCATGATAAGATATAATATTCATTGTGGAGTGTTATGTGTAACGCGTATTCACTTCAAAAGAATGTAAACGCTACACTTCCTTGCTAGGAAGTAGCGTTTGCAGATGTCTACGTATCGAACCAATAGATTTTTAATGCTTCTTAGTACGCGATATCGCATCTCACTTCTATGCTTCATGATAGGATATAATATTCATTGCGAAGCGTCATGTGTACCTCGTATTCACTTCAAAAGAATGTAAATGCGACACTTCCTTGCTTGGAAATAGCGTTTGCAGATGCCTACGTATCGTAGCAATAGAGTTCTAACGCCTCTCAAAACGCGATATCGCATCTCATTCCTATGTTTCATTATAAGATATAATACTCATTGCGAAGTGTCATGTATACCTCGTATTCAATCCAAAAGAATGTAAATGCGACACTTCCATGCTAGGAAATAGCGTTTGCAGGTGTCTACGTATCGTAGCAATAGAGTTCTAATGCTTCTTAAAACGAGATGTCGCATTTCATTTCTATGTTTCGTGATAAGATATATTATTCATTGTGGAGTGTTATGTATAGCTCGTATTCACTTGAAAAGAATGTAAATGCTACACTTCCTTGCTAGGAAATATTGTTTGCAGATGTCTACGTATCGTAGCAATAGAGTTCTAATGCTTCCTAAAACGCGATATCGCATCTCACTTCTATGTTTCATGATAAGATATAATATTCATTGCGAAGTGTCATGTATACCTCGTACTCACTTCAAAAGAATGTAAACGCGACACTCACATGCTAGGAAATATTGTTTGCAGATGTCTACGTATCACAGCAATAGAGTACTGATGCTTCTTAAAACAAGATGTCGTATTTCATTTCTATGTTTCGTGATAAGATAAAATATTCATTGTGTAATGTTATGTATACCTCGTATTCACTTTAGTGGAATGTAAGTGCGACATTTCCTTGCTAGGAAATAACATTTGCAGATGTCTACGCATCGCAGCAATAGAGTTCTAGTGCTCCTTAAATCGCGATATCGAATCTCACTTCTATGTTTCGAGATAAGATATAATATTCATTGCGAAGTGTTATGTATACCTCGTATTCACTTCAAATGAATGTAAATGCGACACTTCCATGCTAGGAAATAGCGATTGCAGATGTCTACGTATCGTAGCAATAGAGTTCTAATGCTTCTTAAAACGCGATATCGCATTTCACTTCTATGTTTCATGATAAGATATAATACTCATTGCGAAGTGTCATGTATATCTCCTATTCACTTCAAAAGAATGTAAACGCGAAACTTCCATGCTAGGAAATAGCGTTTGCAGATGTCTACGTATCGTAGCAATAGAGTTCTAATGCTTCTCAAAACGCGATATCACATCTCATTCCTATGTTTCATGATAAGATACAATACTCATTGCGAAGTGTCATGTATATCTCGTATTCACTTCAAAAGTATGTAAAAGCGACACTTCCTTGCTAGGAAATAACGTTTGCAGATGTCTACGTATATTAGCAATAGAGTTCTAACGCCTCTCAAAACGCGATATCGCATCTCATTCCTATGTTTCATTATAAGATATAATACTCATTGCGAAGTGTCATGTATACCTCGTATTCAATCCAAAAGAATGTAAATGCGACACTTCCATGCTAGGAAATAGCGTTTGCAGGTGTCTACGTATCGTAGCAATAGAGTTCTAATGCTTCTTAAAACGAGATGTCGCATTTCATTTCTATGTTTCGTGATAAGATATAATATTCATTGTGGAGTGTTATGTATAGCTCGTATTCACTTGAAAAGAATGTAAATGCTACACTTCCTTGCTAGGAAATATTGTTTGCAGATGTCTACGTATCGTAGCAATAGAGTTCTAATGCTTCCTAAAACGCGATATCGCATCTCACTTCTATGTTTCATGATAAGATATAATATTCATTGCGAAGTGTCATGTATACCTCGCATTCACTTCAAAAGAATGTAAATGCGAAACTCACATGCTAGGAAATATTGTTTGCAGATGTCTACGTTTCACAGCAATAGAGTACTAATGCTTCTTAAAACGAGATGTCGTATTACATTTCTATGTTTCGTAATAAGATATAATATTCATTGTGTAATGTTATGTATACCTCGTATTCACTTCAATGGAATGTAAGTGCGACATTTCCTTGCTAGGAAATATTGTTTGCAGATGTCTACGTATATTAGCAATAGAGTCCTAATGCTTCTCAAAACGCGATATAGCACCTCGTTCCTATGTTTCATGATAAGATATAATATTCATTGCGAAGTGTCATGTATATCTCGTATTCACTTCAAAAGAATGTAAATGCGACACTTCCATGCTAGGAAGTAGCGTTTGCCGATGTCTACATATCGTAGCAATAGAGTTCTAATGCATCCTAAAACGCGATATCGCATCTCACTTCTATGTTTCATGATAAGATATAATATTCATTGCGAAGTGTCATGTATTCTTCGTATTCACTACAAAAGAATGTAAATGCGACACTTCCATGCTAGGAAATAGCGTTTGCAGATGTCTACGTATCGTTGCAATAGAGTTCTAATGCTTCTTAAAACGTGATATCGCATCTCACTTCTATGTTTCATGATAAGATATAATATTCATTGCGAAGTGTCATGTATACTTCGCATTCACTACAAAAGAATGTAAATGCGACACTTCCATGCTAGCTAATAGCGTTTCCAGATGTCTACGTATCGTAGCAATAGAGTTCTAATGCTTCTTAAAAAGCGATATCGCACCTCATTCCTATGTTTCATGATAAGATATAATATTCATTGCGAAGTGTCATGTATACCTCGTATTAACTTCAAAAGAATGTAAATGCGACACTTGCATGCTAGGAAATAGCGTTTGCAGATGTCTACGTACCGTAGCAATAGAGTTTTAATGCTAATGAAAACGAGATGTCGCATTTCATTTCTATGTTTCGCGATAAGATACAATATTCATTGTGGAGTGTTATGTATACCTCGCATTCACTTCAAAAGAATGTAAATGCGACCCTTCCATGCTGGGAAATAGCCTTTGCAGATGTCTACGTATCGTAGCAATAGAGATCTAATGCTTCTTAGTACGCGATATCGCATCTCACTTCTATGCTTCATGATAGGATATAATATTCATTGCGAAGCGTCATGTATACCTCGTATTCACTTCAAAAGAATGTAAATGCGACACTTGCATGCTAGGAAATAGCGTTTGCAGATGTCTTCTTATCGTAGCGATAGAGTTCTAATGCTACTTAAAACGAGATGTTGCATTTCATTTCTATGATTCGAGATAAGATATAATATTCATTGTGGAGTGTTATGTATACCTCGTATTCACTTCAGAAAAATGTAAATGCGACACTTCCATGCTAGAGAATAGCGTTTGCAGATGTCTACGTATCGTAGCAATAGAGTTCTAATGCTTCTTAAAACGAGATGTCGCATTTCATTTCTATGTTTCGCGATAAGATATAATATTCATTGTGGAGTGTTATGTATACCTCGAATTCACTTCAAAAGAATGTAAATGCGACACTTACATGCTAGGAAATAGCGTTTGCAGATGTCTACGTATCGTAGCAATAGAGTTCTAATACTTCTTAAATCGCGATATCAAATCTCACTTCTATGTTTCATGATAAGATATAATATTCATTGCGAAGTGTTATGTATACCTCGTATTATCTTCAAAAGAATGTAAATGCGGCACTTCCATGCTAGGAAATAGCCTTTGCAGATGTCTACGTATCGTAGCAATAGATTTCTAATGCTTCTTAAAATGAGAAGTCGTATTTCATTTCTATGTTTCGTGATAAGATACAATATTCATTGTGGAGTGTTATGTATACCTCGTATTCACTTCAAAAGAATGTAAATGCGACACTTCCCTGCTAGGAAATATTGTTTGCAGATGTCTACGTATCGTAGCAGTAGAGTTCTAATGCTTATTAAAACGCGATATCGCATCTCACTTCTATGTTTCATGATAGGATATAATATTCATTGCGAAGTGTCATGTATATCTCGTATTCGCTTCATAAGAATGTAAATGCGACCCTTCCATGCTAGGAAATAGCAGATGTCTACGTATCGTAGCACTAGAGTTCTAATGCTTCTTAGAACGAGATGTCGCATCTCACTGCTATGTTTCATGATAAGAAATATTATTCATTATGGAGTGTTATGTATACCTCGTATTCACTTCAAAAGAATGTAAATGCGACACTTCCTTGCTTGGAAATAGCGTTTGCAGATGCCTACGTATCGAAGCAATAGAGTTCTAATGCTTCCTAAATCGCCATATTGCATCTCATTTCTATGTTTCATGATAAGATATAATATTCATTGTGGAGTGTTATGTGTAACGCGTATTCACTTCAAAAGAATGTAAACGCTACACTTCCTTGCTAGGAAGTAGCGTTTGCAGATGTCTACGTATCGAACCAATAGATTTTTAATGCTTCTTAGTACGCGATATCGCATCTCACTTCTATGCTTCATGATAGGATATAATATTCATTGCGAAGCGTCATGTGTACCTCGTATTCACTTCAAAAGAATGTAAATGCGACACTTCCTTGCTTGGAAATAGCGTTTGCAGATGCCTACGTATCGTAGCAATAAAGTTCTAATGCTTCTCAAAACGCGATATAGCATCTCATTTCTATGTCCCATTATAAGATATAATATTCATTGTGCATTGTTATGTATACCTCGTATTCACTTCAAAAGAATGTAAATACGACACTTCCTTAAGAAATAGCATTTGCAGATGTCTACGTATCGTAGCAATAAATTTCTAATGCTTCTTAAATCGCGATATCGCATCTCATTTCTATGTCTCATGATAAGATATAATATTCATTGTGCAGTGTTATGTATACCTTGTATTCACTTCAAAAGAATGTAAATGCGACACTTGCTTGCTAGGAAGTAGCGGTTGCAGATGTCTACGTATCGAAGCAATAGAATTCTAATGCTTCTCAAAACCCGATATCGCATCTGTTTTCTATGTTTCATGATATGATATAATATTCATTGCGAAGTGCCATGCATACCACGCAGAAACTTCAAATGAATGTAAGTGCGACACTTCCTTCCTAGGAAGTAGCGTTGGCAGATGTCTACGTATCGAAGCAATTGAGTTCTAATGCTTCTTATAACGCGATATCGTATCTCATTTTTATGTTTCATGTTAAGATTTAATATTCATTGCGAAGTGTCAATTATACATCGTATTCACTACAAAAGAATGTAAATGCGACACTTCCGTGCCAGGAAATAGCGTTTGCAGATGTCTACGTATCGAAGTGTGACGTCAGGCGTGCCGCCTGCCACCCTCTCAACGCACCACAGCAACCACCCTCACGCGCCTGCACCACAGGCAACACCTAGGTGCAACTCGCCGTCTCACTCAGGCCAAGGGCTACGACCATCGACTCGCTTGCACTCGCAGAGGTGCTCGCCGTCTCTCTCACTCCAAGGGACCTACCCTCCGTCTCACTCGCACCCGCAGAGTTGTTTGCCACCTCTCTCGCTCCAAGGGCAACACACTCTGTCCCACTCGCACCGAGGACCATGTGCGCTGTCTCGCTCCCACTCAAGGAGTCAACCACCGTCTCACTCTTACCTGCAGGGAAACTCGCCCTCTCGCTCACTCCAGGGACGTACCAGGAGAATCAACCTCTACGAGATCCGACGACGGGAACCCTCACCGTACAAAGGACTCTACGATTTCACCATCCCAGATCTGCCATGCCCAAAATACTATTTCTAAGATTAATAATTAACATTATATATATACTCCTACATTCTAAGCTCTGTATTCCTAGCTCATAGAATTTACACGACACAACTTTATAACGACACAAACGACACACATTTTACATTTAAGGCGTAATTTCTAATTTCATACTTGTACCTCTATATTCATAAGTTGCGCTAATTAAGTAAGCCGCGACGCGCGAAATCGCGACCGCCTCAGCGGCACGCGCCGCTAGCCCCACCACGCAACGCCGAGACCCCACTCCGGCGTCCACATACTCCCACCTATGTTCGCACGCGACCGAAGCGCTCCGAGAGTCGAAGAGGTCGCAGGCGCATCTTGGGAGACACAGTCAATTACAGACAGTCAATTACAGACAGTCATGACGGACAGTCAGACACAGTCAGTCGGTACCGTCAGTACGGTACAGTTCTATCTCGCCTTCGGGCACTTCTAATTCCAAGTCTCTTCCAAGTCGCGCCTTAGGGCCGTCGCGCAGCCTCGATGAGGTTCCTAGTTCTAAAGTCTTTGTTCTAATTCCTAATTCATAGTTAACCTAGTCTTAATACTTAGAAATAATTGTTCTTGTACTCTTTGATTTAGAATATACTTTATTATTTTTCTACCACATCAAGTTCTAGTTCATTCCAACTCCATTTCTAAATTCAATTTTATTTTAATACAAATTCTTCCAAGTTCGTAACAACTTGAGTGTTTACAAACGAACTCTTCGCGCCGCGAGGAAGAATTTAATCCATTATCTCGTGCGGAATACGTTGGTAAAACGCCAGAATTCTTCGTTCATCGACGGACGGCGACATTCATCGCAGCTTCCACCGTCACAACGCCGATTCCAGCCAGCCGTACGCTGACTCCTCCCCCGAGAACGACCTTCGACGTTCGCCACATCTGAAAGCAGAAGAGAGAAATCAGCGAAAGGTAAATAAAATCCTTCCTTACACGCGTTCGCGATAGTTTAAGGTGCCCGCGTCTTGCCAGAATCGACGGACCCGGTCATACGCGCTTTATACCGGACCGAATTCGCGACTAAAAGGCTTGTGTCATTCAGCCTCCTGGGATACGAATAATTTGTTCGCCAGGACGTGACAGAAGCAATAGAGTTCTAATGCCTCTTAAATAGAGTTATCGCATCTCTTTTCTATGTTTTATGAAAAGATATAATATTCATTACCAAGTGTCTTGTATACCTCGCATACTCCTCAAATGAATGTAAATGCGACTCTTCCTTGCTAGGAAATAGCGTTTGCAGATGTCTACGTATCGTAGCATCAGAGATCTAACGCTTCTCAAAACGTGATATCGCATCTCATTTTTATTCTCATGCTAAGATATAATAATAATTGCGAAGTGTCATGTATACCTCGCATGCGCTTCAAGTGAATGTAAATGCGACACTTCCTTGGTAGGAAATAGCGTTTGCAGATGTCTACGTATCGAAGCAATAGTGTTCTAATGCTTCTTAAATCGCGATATAGAATCTCATTTCTATCTATCCTGATAAGATATAATATTCATTGTGGAGTGTTATGTCTACATCGTACTCGCTTCAAAAGAATGCAAATGCGACACTTCCTTCCTAGGAAATAGCGTTGGCAGATGTCTACGTACCCAAGCAATTAAGTTCTAATGCTTCTTAAAACGCGATATCGTATCTCATTTTTATGTTTCATGATAAGATATAATATTCATTGCGAAGTGTCATGTATACCTTGCATACACTTCAAATGAATGTAAATGCGACACTTCCTATCTTCGAAATAGCGTTTGCAGATGTCTACGTATCAAAGCTATAAATTTCAAATCTTTCTTAAATCGCGATATCGCATCTCATTTTTATGATTCGTGATAAGATATAATATTCATTGCGAAGTGTCATGTACACCTCGTATTCAATTCAAAAGAAAGTAAATACGACTATTGCTTGCTAGGAAATAGCGTTTGCAGATGTCTCCGCATCGAGGCCATAGAGCTCTAATGCTTCTTACAACGGGATATCGCATCTCTCTTCTATGTTTCATGATAAGATATAATATTTATTGCGAAGTGTCATGTATACCTCGTATTCTCTTCAAAAGGATGTAAATGCGAATCTTCCTTGCTAGGAAAAAGCGTTTGCAGATGTCTACGTATCTGAGCAATAGAGTTCTAATGCTTCTTACAACGCGATATCGCATTTCTCTCCTATGTTTCATGATAAGATATAGTATTCATTGCGAAGTGTCATGTATACCTCGTATTCACTTCAAGAGAAAGTAAATGCGACTATTGCTTGCTAAGAAATAGCGTTTGCAGATGTCTACGTATCGTAGCAATAGAGTTCTAATGCTACTTAAATCGCGATATCGCATCTCATTAATATGTTTCGTGATGAGATATAATATTCATTGCGAAGTCTCATGTATACCTCTTTTTCACTTCACAACAATGGAAGTGCGACACTTCCATGCTAGGAAATAGCATTTGCAGATGTCTCCTCATCAAGGCCATAGAGTTCTAGTGCTTCTTACAACGCGATATCGCATCTCTCTTCTATGTTTCATGATAAGATATAATATTCATTGCGAAGTCTCATGTATACCTCGTATTCAATTCAAAAGAAAGTAAATGCGACTATTGCTTGCTAGGAAATAGAGTTTGCAAATGTCTATGTATCGTAGCAATAGAGTTCTAATGCTACTTAAATCGCGATATCGCATCTCATTTCTATGTTTCGTGATAAGATATAATATTCATTTGCGAAGTGTCATGTACACCTCGTATTCAATTCAAAAGAATGTAAATGCGACTATTGCTTGCTAGGAAATAGCGTTTGCAGATATCTACGTATCGTAGCAATAAAGTTCCAATGCTACTTAAATCGCGATATCGCATCTCATCTATATGTTTCGTGATAAGATATAATATTCATTGCGAAGTGTCATGTATACCTCGTATTCACTTCAAAAGAATGTAAATGCGACTATTGCTTGCTAGGAAATAGCGTTTTGCAGAGTTCTACGTGTCTTAGCAATGGAGTTCTAATGCTTCTTAGAAAGGGATATCGCATCTCATTTCTATGCTTTATGATAAGATCTATTATTCATTGCGAAGTGTCACTGATACATCGTCTTCTCACCAAACGAATGTAAATGCGACACTTCCTTGCTAGGAAATAGCGTATTCAGATGTCTACGTATCGTAGCAATAGAGTTCTAATGCTACTTAAATCTCGATATCGCATCTCATTTATATGTTTCATTATAAGATATAATATTCATTGCGAAGTGTCATGTATACCTCGTATTCACATCAAACGAATGTAAATGCGACTATTCCTTGCTAGGGGCATAGCGTTTGCAGATGCCTACGTATCGTAGCAATAGAGTTTCTAATGCTTCTTATATCGCGATATCGCATCTCATTTCTATGATTCGTGATAAGTTATAATATTTCATTCCGAAGTGTCATGTATACCACGAATTCGCTTCAAAATAATGTAAATGCGACACTTCCATGCTAGGAAATAGCGTTGGCAGATGTCTACGTATCGTAGCAATAGTGTCCTATTGCTTCTTAAAACGAGATGTCGCATTTCATTTCTATGTTTCGTGATAAGATATAATATTCATTGCGAAGTGTCATGTATACCTCGTATTCACATCAAAAGAATGAAAGTGCGACACTTCCATGCTAGGAAATGGCGTATGCAGTTGTCTCCGCATCGAGGCCATAGTGTTCTAATGCTTCTTAAAACGCGATATCGCATCTCTTTTCTATGATTCGTGATAAGTTATAATATTCATTCCGAAGTGTCATGTATACCACGAATTCGCTTCAAAGTAATGTAAATGTGACACTTCCATGCTAGGAAATAGCGTTTGCAGATGTCTACGTATCGTAGCAATAGAGTCCTAATGCTTCTTAAAACGAGATGTCGCATTTCATTTCTATGTTTCGTGATAAGATATAATATTCATTGCGATGTGTCATGTATACCTCGTATTCACATCAAAAGAATGTAAGTGCGACACTTCCATGCTAGGAAATGGCGTATGCAGTTGTCTCCGCATCGAGGTCATAGTGTTCTAATGCTTCTTAAAACGCGATATCGCATCTCTTTTCTATGATTCGTGATAAGTTATATATTCATTCCAAAGTGTCATGTATACCACGAATTCGCTTCAAAGTAATGTAGATGTGACACTTCCATGCTAGGAAATAGCGTTTGCAGATGTCTACGTATCGTAGCAATAGAGTCCTAATGCTTCTTAAAACGAGATGTCGCATTTCATTTCTATGTTCCGTGATAAGATATAATATTCATTGCGAAGTATCATGTATACCTCCTATTCACTCCAAACGAATGTAAATGCGAAACTTCCTTGCTAGGGAAATAGCGTTTGCAGATGTCTACGTATCGTAGCAATAGAGATCTAATGCATCTTAAAACGAGATGTCGCATCTCGTTTCTATGTTTCATGATAAGATATAATATTCATTGCGATGTGTCATGTATAGCTCGTATGTACTTCAAAGAATGTAAATGCGACACTTCCTTGCTAGGAATTAGCGTTTCCAGATGTCTACGTATCGAAACAATAGAGTTCTAATGCTACTTAAATCGCGATATCGCATCTCATTTCTATGCTTCATGATAAGATATAATATTCATTGCGAAGTGTCATGTATACCTCGAATTCACTTCAAACGAATGTAAATGCGACACTTCCTTGCTGGGAAATAGCGTATTCAGATGTCTACGTATCGAAACAATAGAGTTCTAGTGCTTCTTAAAACGAGATGTCGCATCCCATTTCTCTGTTTCATGATAAGGTACAATATTCATTGCGAAGTGTCATGTACACCTCGTATTCACTTCATAAGAATACAAATACGACTATTCCTTGCTATGAAATAGCGTTTGCAGATGTCTACGTATCGTAGCAATGGAGTTCTTATGCTGCTTAAATCGCGATATCGCAACTCATTTCTATGTTTCGTGATAAGTTATAATATTCATTGCGAAATGTCACGTATACCTCGTTTTCACTTCAAAAGAAAGTAAATGCGACACTTCCTTCCTAGGAAATAGCGTTTGCAGATGTCTACGTACCGTAGCAAAAGATTTCTTATGCTTCGTAAAACGGGATATCGCATCTCATTTCTATGATTCATGACAAGATATAATATTCATTGCGAAGTGTCATGTTTTCCTCATATTCACTTCAAAAGAATGTAAGTGCGACACTTCCTTCCTAGGAAATAGCGTTTGCAGATGTCTACGTATCGTAGCAATAATACGTGCTTCTTAAAACGCGATATCGCATCACACTCCTAAGTTTCATGATAAGGAATAATATTCATTGCGAAGTGTCATGTATACCTCGTATGTACTTCAAAAGAATGTAAATGTGACACTTCCTTGCTAGGAATTAGCGTTTCCAGATGTCTACGTATCGAAACAATAGAGTTCTAGTGCTTCTTAAAACGAGATGTCGCATCTCATTTCTCTGTTTCATGATAAGGTACAATATTCATTGCGAAGTGTCATGTATACCTCGTATTCACTTCATAAGAATATAAATGCGACTATTCCTTGCTATGAAATAGCGTTTGCAGATGTCTACGTATCGTAGCAATAGAGTTCTTATGCTTCTTAAAACGCGATATCGCATCACACTCCTAAGTTTCATGATAAGGAATAATATTCATTGCGAAGTGTCATGTATACCTCGTATTCACTTCAAAAGAATGTAAATGCGACACTTCCTTGCTAGGAAATAGCGTTTGCAGATGTCTACGTATCGTAGCAATAGAGATCTAATGCATCTTAAAACGAGATGTCGCATCTCGTTTCTATGTTTCATGATAAGATATAATATTCATTGCGATGTGTCATGTATAGCTTGTATGTACTTCAAAAGAATGTAAATGCGACACTTCCTTGCTAGGAATTAGCGTTTCCAGATGTCTACGTATCGAAACAATAGAGTTCTAATGGGGAGGGGTAGTGGTCCTTCTCACACCCGAGAACCATCCTGTTTGTCTCCATGGACTATGGCAGCGGTCTTACCGTTGCAGAGCTCTGGATCCTATCCTTCGGGCTTCAGGGTCTCTTCTTGCTCACTTCCCGACTCCTCCACCGTCGAGCCCGTCACTCTACCTCGGCGCACAGCCCTTCCGCGAACCTGCGGTCTTATTCTCCCCCGAAGAGGCGTCTTATGGGTCGCTTCTTCCATCAGCTCGCCAGTCTAATCCGTAGAACGGAGAGAGAGAAACGAAAGGGGGGGGGGAGGTTCTACCATCGTGTATTTCACGTTCTTCGCAAATACAGCTATCGCGATGGTCCGTGTCGCGCTTGTCGCATGGGTGGTGATCTGCGAGCTAGACTAACCGTAGCAGGGGGGGGGGGATGAGCGAGCCTTGTGACTTCACCACGTCACAGTACATACAAATTTGCGATTAAGTAGCTATGTGTTCAAATTCAATTCCGAATAATGCACTAAAAAGCATCCCAGATAACAAACGGCAAGATGGTATCGACACCGTGCCGGCACTATATTGCCACTTCCGAGGAGTGTCATCTGATTCGTAGTCGTCTGTGACATGATTCGTTGACTAAAATGCCAGAACGTGTTACCAGCACGTTCTAGACAAGCGAATCGCGCAGCACCAGCACCATGGTGACACGCGTATCATCGCTCCGTTCATGAATCTCCTCAGCAATGACGCAGGATCACATTTGGCAATGGGGAACCTGTGCTTTCATACAAATTAGAACCGTTAGATGTCAGTAGATGTTCAGCATATGAGTATTGATAGACATTTTGATGGTCGTTTTCCTATATTTATAGTTATTGAGCGAGTCGTATATATTTCTTTCAATCCATCATAGACTAAAAATATTATTTATAAAAAAAAATATTACTTATAAAATAAAAATTCATGCTGTTGCGTCCCTAACTTCGCCTTGTGTAATTTTTGAAATAACATGCTGTCATCGTATTTAATGTAACCCTTAATTGCATGAATTTGTAACAATAAATTGAAGAAAATATATATAAAATAAGTGTATATATTTTTATGACAAAGTAATTATCGACTTTATGGAAAAAATCGCCCTATCGAGCTAGTTTATAGAAAATAATAAAATCGAGTTCTTATATCTTTGTTTCGTGCCGGTGTATCTATATTGGAATCAAAATAAATAAATTGCACAGTTTAGTCACTTTTCATATTTGCTTATAATTTTTATGGAAACAGCTTCCCCATTAGTAAATGTCAGCCTACGCCACAACCACGCGTGTAGCTATGGTGAGCTGATAGTGTCATTGTCACGGCCGTGTAGCCCGTGTGCTATATCTCGGTGCTTTAATAGTGCCGTGATACGAATGCCGCACCAGTACTAACAGTATGCCATTTCGAAAGCTGAGTAGGAGCACTTTGTTAGCACAGTTCTGTCACGGAATTCGTTCCATCCGTTGTCATTGGCGTGCCAATCGCTGGCTGTTTGGGATATTGTAGTGCACGAGGCAGACTTGTTCCTTATCATCGTCAAGGAGATGGATTTTCACTCCCCCCTTTTTGAATTTTTTAAATTATTGTTTGGAATTTTTGCCGTTTCTGTATCTCTATGACCGCATTGTGGATTCAACTTATGTACGATCTTTTTGGTCTTCATCTTTTGTTACATGTAACATTATATATGTGATGCACGTTTGTTATGTAATGCTCCGATTTGTAAGCCTCAGATACTTTTATTCTTAGGTAAAGCAACTTATTCGATTAATATATATTTATTAGACATAGATATAAATAATTAGAAAAATGTTATTAAAACGCTATTAAATATGTTGTTGCAATTATATATTTAAGGTCTGAAGATGTAGATGCAATTAATGTCCGATATTTTACGTGATCCAATCGACGTGAGGCTATGAAATATAAAAATCTTTTACTATACTTCGACCCCTTTACATGTTACATGAATGATAAGTTCTGCAAGACAAGAAGCCTAAATTAGTGAGATATCTAGGAACATAAGTAATTTGTAAGTAACACATCTTTTCTCTTTGAAATATTTGCCTTTGCATAGAATAGAACGTATAGATATAATTGCCTGTTTTGTACCCATTTCGGTCCAATTCTATTATAGCCTTTGAGCAGAAGTAATATTGATTATACTTGATTTTGCAATAGTTCTTTAATTAACAGATTTTATTAACCTAGAATCATCATTTGACGGATGTATCAATCTACTTTGTAGCTCCATCAGTTTCTTTTTCTGCTCGCTACTTTCCATTTTCAGTTCCGTATACTTATCCTTTATCACCATCATATATGTTGCGTAAAATTACAATAACCTTTTGTCCTCAAATTTTGCGGATATTTCAATTAAATTTCCTTTGATTAAATAAACGGAAATTAAAAAACAGTGGCACGTACCATTTCTTGGAAACGTTGTATCGTAATTTGCATCTGACTGTTTTGAAAGGCACGCACTTTACTTAACGTTTGCAATGATTCGGTTAGCGAAGTAAAGTAATATTCTACTTTCGAAATTGTTGGCTCTTGTAATTCTAAGGCAAATATCTGTCGACATCGTGAACATTGTTTTTTGGCAAAATTCCAGAAAAACAAATATACTATAAGTAAAATAATAAACATCATAATATTAAATTTAACTCTGTTCATCGTTGCCTTGTTGGACACATGCATAACAATATACAGGGTGGGGCAGTAATAATTAGCACCTCAGATATCCACGAAACTATAAGTTTCATAGAAGTTTTTGTTAATATAAAATTGCATAGTACAAAGGGGCCATCGGATGATGAAAATAGTTTTTTTGTAAGTGGAGTTATATTGGACATATGAAGGTTACCTTCATTTTTTAAAATGAATTGGTATGTCTATTCTTCCGTAATACAATAGAGCATTTTAAAGCAAGTTTAACGATCTGTAACATAAAGGCATTGAAGGTTACAAAAAGTAAAGAGAGGCGATAATACTCACGGTTTTGACAGTAAATGAAACATACGTATTGTAAACAGTGGTGGAAGGCGTAATACTTACCGTTTACTTCACTGTGAATAAACACTTTTCGAAGGGCATTTCAATAGTTTGCAGCATACGTTAAACATGATAAGATTAGTATTGAAAAATCGGTTCGAATACGTTTGGTTAGTCTGTTCTTTGTGTCGTTCATTTTATAAGTACTGAGCTGCGGATTCCTGAGGACAGCTCACAAAATTGTTGAACTATGGAAGATTATCATTGTGAATTTGAATCAAAAGGTAATTAAATTCCATTAGATTGTAAGCAGATCTCAATGTTTCATTTTAGATAGTAAGATTAAATACTCTTTACAAAACTACAAGAATGGATACATACCTTTCTGTTATTATTACTTCATAAAGAATTATAATTGCAATTATATAGTTCATTACGATAAAAAATATTTCTCAGAAAATTCTAAATATTAAATAAAAGAATCAAGTAAAACATTTTTAATAATTACGAATATGAAAAATACTTGAACATTCCAATAGAAAGATGTCTAAACAGGAGCTAGAAAAGTCAAACATTCAATTTCAATTCCAGAATTCATCTATAAGAGGTAAAATGTTTCGAAAGCTTTAATTACAGACTTTAATGCAAGCAGTTGGGTAGTATTTCAATTTTTAAGAAAATTGATGAAAGTCAACCATTTTGAAGTGGTCACAATCTTTGTCGTTTGAGCAATAAGTGAATAACAAATAACTGCATAAATTCCAGGCTTAAAAACTTATGGATTAAATCCTATGCAGACTCGTTTATGAGCGAGTTACTAAATAATAATCCACACTAAGTAATCATTTTAAAACTTAAACGATTACATCTCGCGAACTTTCAAAGATATCAGAAGCGTGAAAATTATGTGGTTTATCAAAAACTCTTCTAAAAGAACGGACGAAGCCAATAGAAATCTTTGTTGAAGTAAGCAAGTTCTAAAGTTCTAAGCAACGCGATGGCCCTTATCTGCCTATGTTTCATAGCAAGTAAGTTCTGAATTTCTGTGAAATCCGATGGAATTTCTCACTACTAACGTTTCAAAGTAAGTTCTCAAATTCTCAGTTCTACGTTTAAAACTATGTGTGTTCTATATATCTATGTAAAGTGATGGTTCCTATTAGTTGTGACGGAAACCTATATATAGTAAGTCAGGGAAGCTCCAAGGGGTTAATTATCTAAATGCTTTAAGGTGTAAAACGTACTTTAATCTAAAGCGATCTATCGTTCCAAGGTATCCTCTCACGTACAACTTTTCTTGGGCGCCAGCTGCTCAGAAAGTAGCAAAGGGATAGACTACACGACCCCGGGAACCCTGGGGCGGAACAACCCTTGAAACTTCGAAATGCTCCTCCTCTCGACTACGCCTAGCCAAGTACACACACTCAGGTCGCGAGATACTGAAGTCACGGCATGTTTATTTATGGTCTCGACGTGGGTTTAACTAACAAGGGCTACGGAAAACTACGCAACACGCCGCAAATTACCAGGTATCATAACTCGCTTCACGATATAAGATACAATATACAATATGCGACACAAGAAATGGGACGCTTAAGCGAATAAGCTCTCACGTTCTCTTCTTCAGGTTCCTTGAATTCGCTGGTGGTCCTCGGGTCTCTTGCATCCTCCTCTGGGCTCCTTGGTGGAGTGGTCTGTAGGCTTCGGTATTGTTTGAGTCCATCGGTCAGTGGATTTCGGCGATTTCCTATTCTCGCCCCCTTCGGTGTCCCTGAGGGGATCCTCCTGATCATTTAAATTGCGTAGCGCCTCGCGCGCCGCGCTCCCATGGCCCACCTGCAGGGCCGCTGGACTTTTGACTTCTCTTTAGGGGGTTAAGGATGGTTGAGGACCTTCTCACATCCCAGAGCATTATAAAGCACAAAAGCAGATAAGCATAATGCGATGCATAGAGCTTTACAACCTTCTAACTTACTTTGAACTGTTTATATGAAATGCAATATTTGATGTGCATGAAGCATGACAAATTAAATGCTTCGGCACCTGGACATCTAGAAACGCTATCCCAGGGCAAGAAAGTATAGGGTTCACACTCAATTCATATGCAGAAGCAGATAAACATAAAGCGATGCTATGAATATTACATCTTATCATGAAATATAGAAGTAAGATGCGCAGCCGCGTTTTACGAAGCATTAGAACTCTATTGCTTCTAAAACTTCAGATATAGAAACGATATTCCGTAGCAAGGAAGTGATCCATTTACATTCATTTGATGTGTAGAGGAGATATACATAACGCGTTGCATTGAAATTACATCTTATCATGTGAATAAAATTGATATGCGATATCGCGTTTTATAAAGAGTTAGAAATCTATTGCTTCGATGCGTAGACATCTAGAAACTCAATTTCCTAGCCAAGAAGTGTGGCATTTCCATTCTTTTGAAGTGTAGACGAGGTATACATAACACATCGCAATGAATATTATATGTTATTATGAAACATACATGAGATGCGATATCGCGTTCTAGGAAGCATTAGAACTACATTGCTTCGATACGTAGACATCAGGAAACGCTATTTCCTAGCAAGGAAGCGTGGCGTTTGCAATGTTTAGATGTGTAATCGAGGTATACATAACACTTCCCAATAAATATTATAGCTTATCTTGAAACCCAGAAATGAGATGCGATATCGCGTTTTAAGAAGCAGTGGAACCCTATTGCTTGGCTACGTAGACATCAGAGAACACTATTTCCTAGCAAGGATGTGTGACCTTCACATTTTTTTGAAGTGTATACGAGGTCCACATAGCTCCTCGCAAAGAATATTGCATCTTATCATGATACGTAGAAATGAGATGCGATATCGCGTTTAAAGTAGCATTAGAACTCTATTGCTTCGATACGTAGATATCTTGAAACGCATTTTCCTAGCAAGGAAGTGTGGCGTTTTCATTCATTTGTAGTGTAGACGAGGTATACACATCACTTATCACCAAATATTATATCATAGCATGAAACATAGAAATGAGATGCAATATCGCGTCTAAGAAGCATTAGAACTCTAATGCTTCTTTACGTGGACATCTGGAAACGCTATTTCCTAAGAAGGAAGTGCCGCATTTACATTCATTGGTATTGTAGACGAGGTATACATAACACTTCGCAATGAATATTATATCTTATCCTGACACATAGAAATGAGTTGCGATATCCGTCTTGAGAAGCACTAGAAATCTATTTCTACGATACGTAGACATTTGGAAACCCCATTTACTAGGAAGGAAGTGTCGCATTTACATTCTTTCGAAGTGAATACGAGGTATACCTAAGTCTGCACAATGAATATTATATCTTATCATGAAACACAGAAATGATATGCGATATCGCGTTTTAAAAAGCATTAGATCTCTATTGCTTCATTACCGAGACATCTGCAAACGCTTTTTCCTAGCAAGGAAGTGTCGCATTTACATTCATTTGAAGTGAATACGAGGTATACATAACACTTCGCAATGAATATTATATCTTTCCATGAAACACAGAAATGAGATGTAATATGGCGATTTAAGAAGCATTAGAATTCCATTGCTTCGATACGTAGACATCTGCAATCGCTATTTCCTAGCAAGGAAGTATTGCATGTACATTCAATTGAAGTGTATGCGAGTTATACATGGCACTTCGCAATGAATATTATATATTATCATGAAACATAGAAATGACATGCGATATCGCGTTTTAAGAAGCATTAGAACTCTGTTTCTACGATACGTAGACTTCTGCAAACGCTATTTCCTAGCAAGGATGTGTCGCATTTACATTCTCTTGAAGTGAATTCGAGGTATACATAACACTTCACAATGAATATTATATCTTTCCATGAAACATAGAAATGAGATGTAATATGGCGATTTAAGAAGCATATGAACTCTATTGCTTCGATACGTAGACATCTGCAAACGCTATTTCCTAGCAAGGAAGTGTTGCATTTACATTCAATTGAAGTGTATGCGAGGTATACATGGCTCTTCGCAATGAATATTATATCTTATCGTGAAACATAGAAATGAGATGTGATATGGCGATTTATGAAGCATCAGATATCTTTTGCTTCGATAAGTAGACATCTACAAACGCTATTTCCTAGCAAGGAAGTGTTGCATGTACATTCAATTGAAGTGTATGCGAGGAATATATGACACTTCGCAATGAATATTATATCTTATCATGAAACATAGAAGTGAGATGAAATATGGCGATTTAAGTAGCATTAGAACTCTATTGCTTCGATTCGTAGACATCTACCAACGCTATTTCCTAGCAAGGAAGTGTCGCATTTGCATTTATTTTAAGTGAATACGAGGTATACATAACTCTTCACAATGAATATTATATCTTTCCATGAAACATAGAAATGAGATGTAATATGGCGATTTAAGGAGCATTAGAACTCTATTTCTTCGATACGTAGACATCTGCAAACGCTATTTCCTAGCAAGGAAGTGTTGCATGTACATTCAATTGAAGTGTATGCGAGGTATGCATGGCACTTCGCAATGAATATTATATCTTATCATGAAACATAGAAATGAGATGTGATATGGCGATTTATGAAGCGTCAGATATCTATTGCTTCGATACGTAGACATCTGCATACTCTATTTCCTGGCAAGGAAGTGTCGCGTTTGCATTCTTTTCAAGTGAATACGAGGTATACATAACACTCCACAATGAATATTATATATTATCATGAAACATAGTAATGAGTAGCGATATCGCGTATAGAGGAGCATTAGAAATCTAATGCTACGATACGTAGACATCTGCAAACGCTATTTTCTGGCAAGGAAGTGTCGCGTTTACATTCTTTTGAAGTGAATTCGAGGTATACATAACACTTCACAATGAATATTATATCTATCCATGAAACATAGAAATGAGATGTAATATGGCGATTTTAGAAGCATTAGAACTCTATTGCTTCGATACGTAGACATCTGCAAACGCTATTTCCTAGCAAGGAAGTGTTGCATGTACATTCAATTGAAGTCTATGCGAGGTATACATGGCACTTCGCAATGAAAATTATATATTATCATGAAACGTAGTAATGACATGCGATATCGCGTTTTAAGAAGCGTTAGAACTCTGTTTCTACGATACGCAGACTTCTGCAAACGCTATTTCCTAGCAACGAAGTGTCGCATTAACATTCATTTGAAGTGTATGCGAGGTATACATGGCACTTCGCAATGAATATTATATATTATCATGAAACATAGAAATGACATGCGATATCGCGTTTTAAGAAGCATCAGATATCTATTGCTTCGATAAGTAGACTTCTGCTAACGCTATTTCCTAGCAAGGAAGTGTCGCATTTGCATTCATTTTAAGTGAATACGAGGTATACATAACACTTCACAATGAATATTATATCTTTCCATGAAACATAGAAATGAGATGTAATATGGCGATTTAAGAAGCATTAGAACTCTATTGCTTCGATACGTAGACATCTGCAAACGATATTTTCTAGCAAGGAAGTGTCGCATGTACATTCAATTGAAGTGTATGCGAGGGATGCATGGCACTTCGCAATGAATATTATATCTTATCATGAAACATAGAAATGAGATGTGATATGGCGATTTATGAAGCGTCAGATATCTATTGCTTCGATACGTAGACATCTGCATACTCTATTTCCTGGCAAGGAAGTGTCGCGTTTACATTCTTTTGAAGTGAATACGAGGTATACATAACACTCCACAATGAATATTATATATTATCATGAAACATAGTAATGAGTAGCGATATCGCGTATAGAGGAGCATTAGAAATCTAATGCTACGATACGTAGACATCTGCAAACGCTATTTTCTGGCAAGGAAGTGTCGCGTTTTCATTCTTTTGAAGTGAAATCGAGGTATACATAACACTTCACAATGAATATTATATCTTTCCATGAAACATAGAAATGAGATGTAATATGGCGATCTAAGAAGCATTAGAACTCTATTGCTTCGATACGTAGACATCTGCAAACGCTATTTCCTAGCAAGGAAGTGTTGCATGTACATTCAATTGAAGTCTATGCGAAGTATACATGGCACTTCGCAATGAATATTATATATTACCATGAAACGTAGTAATGACATGCGATATCGCGTTTTAAGAAGCGTTAGAACTCTGTTTCTACGATACGCAGACTTCTGCAAACGCTATTTCCTAGCAACGAAGTGTCGCATTAACATTCATTTGAAGTGTATGCGAGGTATACATGGCACTTCGCAATGAATATTATATATTATCATGAAACATAGAAATGACATGCGATATCGCGTTTTAAGAAGCATCAGATATCTATTGCTTCGATAAGTAGACTTCTGCTAACGCTATTTCCTGGCAAGGAAGTGTCGCATTTGCATTCATTTTAAGTGAATACGAGGTATACATAACACTTCACAATGAATATTATATCTTTCCATGAAACATAGAAATGAGATGTAATATGGCGATTTAAGAAGCATTAGAACTCTAATGCCACGATATGTAGACATCTGCAAACGATATTTCCTAGCAAGGAAGTGTCGCATTTACATTCATTTGAAGTATAGACGAGATATACATAACACTGCACAATGAATATTATATCTTCTCAAGAAACATAGAAATGAGATGCAATATGGCGATTTAGGAAGCATTAGAACTCTATTGCTTCGATACGTAGACATCTGCAAACAGTATTTCCTGGCAAGGAAGTGTCGCATTTACATCCTTTGGAAGTGAGTACAAGGTATATATAACACTCCACAATGAATTTTATATATTATCATGAAACATAGGAATGAGTAGCGATATCGCGTTTTGAAAAGCATTAGAATTCTACTACTACGATACGTAGACATCTACAAACGCTATTTCCTGGCAAGGAAGTGTCCCGTTTACATTCTTTTGAAGTGAATACGAGGTATACATAACACTCCACAATGAATATTATATCTTATCATGAAGCATAGAAATGAGATGTAATATGGCGATTTATGAAGCATTAGAACTCTATTGTTTCGATACGTAGACATCTGCAAACGCTACTTCCAAGCAAGGAAGTGTCGCGTTTACATTCTTTTGAAGTGAATACGAGGTATACATAACACTCCACAATGAATATTATATATTATCATGAAACATAGTAATGAGTAGCGATATCGCGTATAGAGGAGCATTAGAAATCTAATGCTACGATACGTAGACATCTGCAAACGCTATTTCCTGGCAAGGAAGTGTCGCGTTTACATTCTTTTGAAGTGAATTCGAGGTATACATAACACTCCACAATGAATATTATATCTTATCATGAAGCATAGAAATGAGATGTAAAATGGCGATTTATGAAGCATTAGAACTCTATTGTTTCGATACGTAGACATCTGCAAACGCTACTTCCAAGCAAGGAAGTGTCGCGTTTACATTCTTTTGAAGTGAATTCGAGGTATACATAACACTCCACAATGAATATTATATATTATCATGAAACGTAGTAATGTGTAGCGATATCGCGTATAGAGGAGCATTAGAACTCTAATGCTACGATACGTAGACATCTGCAAACGCTACTTCCTGGCAAGGAAGTGTAGCGCTTACATTCTCTTGAAGTGAATTCGAGGTATACATAACACATCACAATGAATATTATATCTTTCCATGAAACATAGAAATGAGATGTAATATGGCGATTTAAGAAGCATATGAACTCTATTGCTTCGATACGTAGACATCTGCAAACGCTATTTCCTAGCAAGGAAGTGTTGCATTTACATTCAATTGAAGTGTATGCGAGGTATACATGGCTCTTCGCAATGAATATTATATCTTATCATCAAACATAGAAATGAGATGCGATATCGCGTTTTAAGAAGCGTTAGAACTCTGTTTCTACGATACGCAGACTTCTGCAAACGCTATTTCCTAGCAAGGAAGTGTCGCATTTGCATTCATTTTAAGTGAATACGAGATATACATAACACTTCACAATGAATACTATATGTTTCCATGAAACATAGAAATGAGATGTAATATGGCGATTTAAGAAGCATTAGAACTCTAATGCCACGATATGTAGACATCTGCAAACGATATTTCCTAGCAAGGAAGTGTCGCATTTACATTCATTTGAAGTATAGACGAGATATACATAACACTGCACAATGAATATTATATCTTATCAAGAAACATAGAAATGAGATGCAATATGGCGATTTAGGAAGCATTAGAACTCTATTGATTCGATACGTAGACATCTGCAAACGCTATTTCCTGGCAAGGAAGTGTCGCGTTTACATTCTTTTGAAGTGAATTCGAGGTATACATAACACTCCACAATGAATATTATATCTTATCATGAAGCATAGAAATGAGATGTAATATGGCGATTTATGAAGCATTTGAACTCTATTGTTTCGATACGTAGACATCTGCAAACGCTACTTCCAAGCAAGGAAGTGTCGCGTTTACATTCTTTTGAAGTGAATTCGAGGTATACATAACACTCCACAATGAATATTATATATTATCATGAAACGTAGTAATGTGTAGCGATATCGCGTATAGAGGAGCATTAGAACTCTAATGCTACGATACGTAGACATCTGCAAACGCTACTTCCTGGCAAGGAAGTGTAGCGCTTACATTCTCTTGAAGTGAATTCGAGGTATACATAACACTTCACAATGAATATTATATCTTTCCATGAAACATAGAAATGAGATGTAATATGGCGATTTAAGAAGCATATGAACTCTATTGCTTCGATACGTAGACATCTGCAAACGCTATTTCCTAGCAAGGAAGTGTCGCGTTTACATTCTTTTGAAGTGAATTCGAGGTATACATAACACTCCACAATGAATATTATATATTATCATGAAACGTAGTAATGTGTAGCGATATCGCGTATAGAGGAGCATTAGAACTCTAATGCTACGATACGTAGACATCTGCAAACGCTACTTCCTGGCAAGGAAGTGTAGCGCTTACATTCTCTTGAAGTGAATTCGAGGTATACATAACACTTCACAATGAATATTATATCTTTCCATGAAACATAGAAATGAGATGTAATATGGCGATTTAAGAAGCATATGAACTCTATTGCTTCCATACGTAGACATCTGCAAACGCTATTTCCTAGCAAGGAAGTGTTGCATTTACATTCAATTGAAGTGTATGCGAGGTATACATGGCTCTTCGCAATGAATATTATATCTTATCAAGAAACATAGAAATGAGATGCAATATGGCGATTTAGGAAGCATTAGAACTCTATTGCTTCGATACGTAGACATCTGCAAACGCTATTTCCAAGCAAGGAAGTGTCGCATTTACATTCTTTTGAAGTTTATACGAGGTGTATATAATACTTCACAATGTATATTATATATTATCATGAAACATAGCAATGAGTAGCGATATCGCATTTTGAGAAGCATTAGAACTCTAATGCTACGATACGTAGACATCTGCAAACGCTATTTCCTAGCAAGGAAGAGTTGCATGTACATTCAATTGAAGTGTATGCGAGATATGCATGGCACTTCGCAATGAATATTATATCTTATCATGAAACATAGAAATGAGATATGATATGGCGATTTATGAAGCATCAGATATCTATTGCTTCGATACGTAGACACCTGCAAACGCTACTTCCTGGCAAGGAAGTGTAACGTTTACATTCTTTTGAAGTGAATTCGAGGTATACATAACACTTCACAATGAATATTATATCTTTCCATGAAACATAGAAATGAGATGTAATATGGCGATTTAAGAAGCATATGAACTCTATTGCTTCGATACGTAGACATCTGCAAACGCTATTTCCTAGCAAGGAAGTGTTGCATGTACATTCAGTTGAAGTGTATGCGAGGTATACATGGCACTTCGCAATGAATATTATATATTATCATGAAACATAGAAATGACATGCGATATCGCGTTTTAAGAAGCATTAGAACTCTGTTTCTACGATACGTAGACTTCTGCAAACGCTATTTCCCAGCAAGGAAGTGTTGCATTTACATTCAATTGAAGTGTATGCGAGGTATACATGGCTCTTCGCAATGAATATTATATCTTATCATGAAACATAGAAATGAGATATGATATGGCGATTTATGAAGCATCAGATACCTTTTGCTTCGATAAGTAGACATCTGCAAACGCTATTTTCTAGCAAGGAAGTGTCGCATTTGCATTCATTTTAAGTGTATGCGAGGTATACATGGAAACTTCGCAATGAATATTATATACTATCATGAAACATAGAAATGACATGCGATATCGCGTTTTAAGAAGCATCAGATATCTATTGCTTCGATAAGTAGACATCTCCAAACGCTATTTCCTAGCAAGGAAGTGTCGCATTTACATTCATTTGAAGTGCAGACGAGGAATACATAACACTTCGCAATGAATATTATATATTATCATGAAACATAGAAATGACATGCGATATCGCGTTTTAAGAAGCATCAGATATCTATTGCTTCGATAACTAGACATCTACAAACGCTATTTCCTAGCAAGGGAGTGTCGCATTTACATTCATTTGAAGTGCAGACGAGGAATACATAACACTTCGCAATGGATATTATATCTTATCATGAGACATAGAACTGAGACGCGATATCGCGTTTTAAGATGCATTAGAACACTATTGCTTCGATACGTAGACATCTGCAAACGCTACTTCCTAGCAAGGAAGGGTCGCATTTACATTCTTTTGAAGTATAGACGAGATATACATAACACTGCACAATGAATATTATATCTTATCATGGAACGTGGAAATGAGATGCGATATGGCGATTTAGGAAGCATTAGAAATATATTGGTTCGATACGTAGATATCTGCAAACGCTACTTACTACCCAGGAAGTGTCGCATTTACATTATTTTGAAAGGAATACGAGGTATACATGACACTTCGCAATGAATATTATATCTTTCCATGAAACATAGGAATGTCATGTAATATGGCGATTTAAGAAGCATTAGAACACTATTGCTTCGATACGTAGACATCTGCAAACGCTATTTCCTAGCAAGGAAGTGTTGCATGTACATTCAATTGAAGTGTATGCGAGGTATACATGGCACTTCGCAATGAATATTATATATTATCATGAAACATAGAAATGACATGCGATATCGCGTTTTAAGAAAAATTAGAACTCTGTTTCTACGATACGTAGACTTCTGCAAACGCTATTTCCTAGCAAGGAAGTGTCGCATTTACATTCAATTGAAGTGTATGCGAGGTATACATGGCACTTCGCAATGAATATTATATATTATCATGAAACATAGAAATGGCATGCGATGTCGCGTTTTAGGAAGCATTAGACCTCCGTTTCTACGTTACGTAGACTTCTGCAAACGCTATTTCCTAGCAAGGAAGTGTCGCATTAACATTCATTTGAAGTGTATGCGAGTTATACATGGCACTTCGCAATGAATATTATATATTATCATGAAACATAGAAATGACATGCGATATCGCGTTTTAAGAAGCATCAGATATCTATTGCTTCGATAAGTAGACATCTGCTAACGCTATTTCCTAGCAAGGAAGTGTCGCATTTGCATTCATTTTAAGTGAATACGAGGTATACATAACACTTCACAATGAATATTATATCTTTCCATGAAACATAGAAATGAGATGTAATATGGCGATTTAAGAAGCATTAGAACTCTATTGCTTCGATACGTAGACATCTGAAAACAGTATTTCCTGGCAAGGAAGTGTCGCATTTACATCCTATGGAAGTGAGTACAAGGTATATATAACACTCCACAATGAATTTTATAAATTATCATGAAACATAGGAATGAGTAGCGATATCGCGTTTTGAAAAGCATTAGAATTCTACTACTACGATACGTAGACATCTACAAACGCTATTTCCTGGCAAGGAGGTGTCGCGTTTACATTCTTTTGAAGCATAGACGAGATATACATAACACTGCACAATGAATATTATATCTTATCATGGAACGTAGAAATGAGATGCGATATGGCGTTTTAGGAAACATTAGAAATATATTGGTTCGATACGTAGATATCTACAAACGCTACTTACTACCAAGGAAGTGTCGCATTTACATTATTTTGAAAGGAATACGAGGTATACATGACACTTCGCAATGAATATTATATCTTTCCATGAAACATAGGAATGAGATGTAATATGGCGATTTAAGAAGCATTAGAACTCTATTGCTTCGATACGTAGACATCTGCAAACGCTATTTCCTAGCAAGGAAGTGTTGCATGTACATTCAATTGAAGTCTATGCGAGGAATACATGGCACTTCGCAATGAAAATTATATCTTTCCATGAAACATAGAAATGAGATGTAATATGGCGATTTAAGAAGCATTAGAACTCTATTGCTTCGATACGTAGACATCTGCAAACGCTATTTCCTAGCAAGGAAGTGTTGCATGTACATTCAATTGAAGTGTATGCGAGGAATGCATGGCACTTCGCAATGAATATTATATCTTATCATGAAACATAGAAATGGGATGTGATATGGCGATTTATGAAGCATCAGATATCTATTGCTTCGATACGTAGACATCTGCAAACTCTATTTCCTGGCAAGGAAGTGTCGCGTTTACATTCTTTTGAAGTGAATACGAGGTATACATAACACTCCACAATGAATATTATATATTATCATGAAACATAGTAATGAGTAGCGATATCCCGTATAGGGGAGCATTAGAAATCTAATGCTTCGATACGTAGACATCTGCAGACTCTATTTCCCGGCAAGGAAGTGTCGCGTTTACATTCTTTTGAAGTGAATACGATGTATACATAACACTCAACAATGAATATTATATATTATCATGAAACATAGTAATGGGTAGCGATATCCCGTATAGAGGAGCATTAGAAATCTAATGCTACGATACGTAGACATCTGCAAACGCTATCTCCTGGCAAGGAAGTGTCGCGTTTACAATCTTTTGAAGTGAATTCGAGGTATACATAACACTTCACAATGAATATTATATCCTTCCATGAAACATAGAAATGAGATGTAATATGGCGATTTAAGAAGCATTAGAACTCTATTGCATCGATACGTAAACATCTGCAAACGCTATTTCCTAGCAAGTAAGTGTTGCATGTACATTCAATTGAAGTGTATGCGAGGTATGCATGGCACTTCGCAATGAATATTATATCTTATCATGAAACATAGAAATGAGATGTGATATGGCGATTTATGAAGCATCAGATATCTATTGCTTCGATACGTAGACATCTGCATACTTTATTTCCTGGCAAGGAAGTGTCGCGTTTACATTCTTTTGAAGTGAATACGAGGTATACATAACACTCCACAATGAATATTATATATTATCATGAAACATAGTAATGAGTAGCGATATCGCGTATAGAGGAGCATTAGAAATCTAATGCTACGATACGTAGACATCTGCAAACGCTATTTCCTGGCAAGGAAGTGTCGCGTTTACATTCTTTTGAAGTGAATTCGAGGTACACATAACACTTCACAATGAATATTATATCTTTCCATGAAACATAGAAATGAGATGTAATATGGCGATTTAAGAAGCATTAGAACTCTATTGCTTCGATACGTTGACATCTGCAAACGCTATTTCCTAGCAAGGAAGTGTTGCATGTACATTCAATTGAAGTCTATGCGAGGTATACATGGCACTTCGCAATGAATATTATATATTATCATGAAACATAGAAATGAGATGTGATATGACGATTTAAGAAGCATTAGGATTCTATTGCTTCGATTCGTAGACATCTACCAACGCTATTTCCTAGCAAGGAAGTGTCGCATTTGCATTCATTTTAAGTGAATACGAGGTATACATAACACTTCACAATGAATATTATATCTTTCCATGAAACATAGAAATGAGATGTAATATGGCGATTTAAGAAGCATTAGAATTCTATTGCATCGATACGTAGACATCTGCAAACGCTATTTCCTAGCAAGTAAGTGTTGCATGTACATTCAATTGAAGTGTATGCGAGGTATGCATGGCACTTCGCAATGAATATTATATCTTATCATGAAACATAGAAATGAGATGTGATATGGCGATTTATGAAGCATCAGTTATCTATTGCTTCGATACGTAGACATCTGCAAACGCTACTTCCAAGCAAGGATGTGTCGCAGTTACATTCTTTTGAAACGAATACGAGGTATACATGACACTTCGCAATGAATATTATATCTTATCATGAAACATAGAAGTGAGATGTAATATGGCGATTTAAGAAGCATTAGAACTCTATTGCTTCGATACGTAGACATCTGCAAACAGTATTTCCTGGCAAGGAAGTGTCGCATTTACATCCTTTGGAAGTGAGTACAAGGTATATATAACACTCCACAATGAATTTTATATATTATCATGAAACATAGGAATGAGTAGCGATATCGCGTTTTGAAAAGCATTAGAATTCTACTACTACGATACGTAGACATCTACAAACGCTATTTCCTGGCAAGGAAGTGTCGCGTTTACATTCTTTTGAAGTGAATACGAGGTATACATAACACTCCACAATGAATATTATATCTTATCATGAAGCATAGAAATGAGATGTAATATGGCGATTTATGAAGCATTAGAACTCTATTGTTTCGATACGTAGACATCTGCAAACGCTACTTCCAAGCAAGGAAGTGTCGCGTTTACATTCTTTTGAAGTGAATTCGAGGTATACATAACACTCCACAATGAATATTATATATTATCATGAAACGTAGTAATGTGTAGCGATATCGCGTATAGAGGAGCATTAGAACTCTAATGCTACGATACGTAGACATCTGCAAAAGCTACTTCCTGGCAAGGAAGTGTAGCGTTTACATTCTCTTGAAGTGAATTCGAGGTATACATAACACTTCACAATGAATATTATATCTTTCCATGAAACATAGAAATGAGATGTAATATGGCGATTTAAGAAGCATATGAACTCTATTGCTTCGATACGTAGACATCTGCAAACGCTATTTCCTAGCAAGGAAGTGTTGCATTTACATTCAATTGAAGTGTATGCGAGGTATACATGGCTCTTCGCAATGAATATTATATCTTATCATGAAACATAGAAATGAGATGTGATATGGCGATTTATGAAGCATCAGATATATTTTGCTTCGATAAGTAGACATCTACCAACGCTATTTCCTAGCAAGGAAGTGTCGCATTTGCATTTATTTTAAGTGAATACGAGGTATACATAACACTTCACAATGAATATTATATCTTTCCATGAAACATAGAAATGAGATGTAATATGGCGATTTAAGAATCATTAGAACTCTATTGCTTCGATACGTAGACATCTGCAAACGCTATTTCCTAGCAAGGAAGTGTTGCATGTACATTCAATTGAAGTGTATGCGAGGAATACATGACACTTCGCAATGAATATTATATCTTATCATGAAACATAGAAGTGAGATGTAATATGGCGATTTAAGTAGCATTAGAACTCTATTGCTTCGATTCGTAGACATCTACCAACGCTATTTCCTAGCAAGGAAGTGTCGCATTTGCATTTATTTTAAGTGAATACGAGGTATACATAACTCTTCACAATGAATATTATATCTTTCCATGAAACATAGAATTGAGATGTAATATGGCGATTTAAGAAGCATATGAACTCTATTGCTTCGATACGTAGACATCTGCAAACGCTATTTCCTAGCAAGGAAGTGTTGCATGTACATTCAGTTGAAGTGTATGCGAGGTATACATGGCACTTCGCAATGAATATTATATATTATCATGAAACATAGAAATGACATGCGATATCGCGTTTTAAGAAGCATCAGATATCTTTTGCTTCGATAAGTAGACATTTGCAAACGCTATTTCCTAGCAAGGAAGTGTCGCATTTGCATTCATTTTAATTGTATGCGGGGTATGCATGGAAACTTCGCAATGAATATTATATACTATCATGAAACATAGAAATGACATGCGATATCACGTTTTAAGAAGCATCAGATATCTATTGCTTCGATAAGTAGACATCTGCAAACGCTATTTCCTAGCAAGGAAGTGTCGCATTTACATTCATTTGAAGTGCAGACGAGGAATACATAACACTTCGCAATGAATATTATTTCTTATCATGAGACATAGAACTGAGACGCGATATCGCGTTTTTAGAAGCAGCAGATATCTATTGCTTCGATAAGTAGACATCTACAAACGCTATTTCCTAGCAAGGAAGTGTCGCATTTACATTCATTTGAAGTGCAGACGAGGAATACATAACACTTCGCAATGAATATTATATCTTATCATGAGACATAGAACTGAGACGCGATATCGCGTTTTAAGATGCATTAGAACACTATTGCTTCGATACGTAGACATCTGCAAACGCTACTTCCTAGCAAGGAAGTGTAGCATTTACATTCTTTTGAAGTATAGACGAGATATACATAACACTGCACAATGAATATTATATCTTATCATGGAACGTGGAAATGAGATGCGATATGGCGATTTAGGAAGCATTAGAAATATATTGGTTCGATACGTAGATATCTGCAAACGCTACTTACTACCAAGGAAGTGTCGCATTTACATTATTTTGAAAGGAATACGAGGTATACATGACACTTCGCAATGAATATTATATCTTTCCATGAAACATAGGAATGTGATGTAATATGGCGATTTAAGAAGCATTAGAACACTATTGCTTCGATACGTAGACATCTGCAAACGCTATTTCCTAGCAAGGAAGTGTTGCATGTACATTCAATTGAAGTGTATGCGAGGTATACATGGCACTTCGCAATGAATATTATATATTATCATGAAACATAGAAATGACATGCGATATCGCGTTTTAAGAAGCATCAGATATCTATTGCTTCGATAAGTAGACATCTGCTAACGCTATTTCCTAGCAAGGAAGTGTCGCATTTGCATTCATTTTAAGTGAATACGAGGTATACATAACACATCACAATGAATATTATATCTTTCTATGAAACATAGAAATGAGATGTAATATGGCGATTTAAGAAGCATTAGAACTCTATTGCTTCGATACGTAGACATCTGCAATCGCTATTTCCTAGCAAGGAAGTGTCGCATTAACATTCATTTGAAGTGTATGCGAGTTATACATGGCACTTCGCAATGAATATTATATATTATCATGAAACATAGAAATGACATGCGATATCGCGTTTTAAGAAGCATCAGATATCTATTGCTTCGATAAGTAGACATCTGCTAACGCTATTTCCTAGCAAGGAAGTGTCGCATTTGCATTCATTTTAAGTGAATACGAGGTATACATAACACTTCACAATGAATATTATATCTTTCCATGAAACATAGAAATGAGATGTAATATGGCGATTTAAGAAGCATTAGAACTCTATTGCTTCGATACGTAGACATCTGAAAACAGTATTTCCTGGCAAGGAAGTGTCGCATTTACATCCTATGGAAGTGAGTACAAGGTATATATAACACTCCACAATGAATTTTATAAATTATCATGAAACATAGGAATGAGTAGCGATATCGCGTTTTGAAAAGCATTAGAATTCTACTACTACGATACGTAGACATCTACAAACGCTATTTCCTGGCAAGGAGGTGTCGCGTTTACATTCTTTTGAAGTATAGACGAGATATACATAACACTGCACAATGAATATTATATCTTATCATGGAACGTAGAAATGAGATGCGATATGGCGTTTTAGGAAACATTAGAAATATATTGGTTCGATACGTAGATATCTACAAACGCTACTTACTACCAAGGAAGTGTCGCATTTACATTATTTTGAAAGGAATACGAGGTATACATGACACTTCGCAATGAATATTATATCTTTCCATGAAACATAGGAATGAGATGTAATATGGCGATTTAAGAAGCATTAGAACTCTATTGCTTCGATACGTAGACATCTGCAAACGCTATTTCCTAGCAAGGAAGTGTTGCATGTACATTCAATTGAAGTGTATGCGAGGAATACATGGCACTTCGCAATGAAAATTATATCTTTCCATGAAACATAGAAATGAGATGTAATATGGCGATTTAAGAAGCATTAGAACTCTATTGCTTCGATACGTAGACATCTGCAAACGCTATTTTCTAGCAAGGAAGTGTTGCATGTACATTCAATTGAAGTGTATGCGAGGTATACATGGCACTTCGCAATGAAAATTATATCTTTCCATGAAACATAGAAATGAGATGTAATATGGCGATTTAAGAAGCATTAGAACTCTATTGCTTCGATACGTAGACATCTGCAAACGCTATTTCCTAGCAAGGAAGTGTTGCATGTACATTCAATTGAAGTGTATGCGAGGAATGCATGGCACTTCGCAATGAATATTATATCTTATCATGAAACATAGAAATGAGATGTGATATGGCGATTTATGAAGCATCAGATATCTATTGCTTCGATAAGTAGACATCTGCAAACGCTATTTCCTAGCAAGGAAGTGTCGCATTTGCATTCATTTTAAGTGTATGCGAGATATACATGGCACTTCGCAATGAATATTATATATTATCATGAAACATAGACATGACATGCGATATCGCGTTTTAAGAAGCATCAGATACCTATTGCTTCGATAAGTAGACATCTGCAAACGCTATTTCCTAGCAAGGAAGTGTCGCATTTGCATTCATTTTAAGTGAATACGAGGTATACATGACACTTCGCAATGAATATTATATCTTGTTATGAAACAGAGAAGTGAGATGCGGTATCCCGTTTTAAGAAGTAATAGAAATCTATTGCTTCGGTACGGAGACATCTGCAAACGCTATTTCCTAGCAAGGAAGTGTCGCATTTACATTCTTTTGATGTGAATACGAGGTATACATGACACTTCGCAATAAATATTATATCTTGTTATGAATCATAGAAATGAGATGCGATAACGTGTTTTAAGAAGCATTAGATCTCTATTGCTTCGATACGTAGACATCTGCAAACGCTACTTCCTAGCAAGGAAGTGTCGCATTTACATTCGTTTGAAGTGAATACGAGGTATACATGACACTTCGGAATGGATATTATATCTTATCATGAAACATAGAAATGAGATGCGATATCGCGTTTGAAGAAGCATTAGAGCACTATTGCCTCGATACGTAGACATCTGCAAACGCTATTTCCTAGCAAGGAAGTGTCGCATTTACATTCATTTGAAGTGAATACGAGGTATAAGTGACACTTCGCAATGAATAATAGATCTTATCATGAAACATAGAAATGAGATGTGATATCGTGTTTTTAGAAGCATTAGATCTCTATTGCTTCGATACGTAGATATCTGCAAACGCTACTTCCTAGCAAGGAAGTGTCGCATTTTCATTCATTTGAAGCGAATACGAGGTATACATGACAATTCGGAATGGATATTATATCTTATCATGGAACATAGTAATGAGATGCGATATCGTGTTTTAAGAAGCATTACATCTCCATTGCTTCGATACGTAGACATATGCAAACGCTATTTCCTAGCAAGGATGCGTCGCATTTACATTCATTTGAAGTGAATACGAGGTATACATGACACTTCGGAATGGATATTATATCTTATCATGAAACATAGTAATGAGATGCGATATCGTGTTTTAAGAAGCATTAGATCTCCATTGCTTCGATACATAGACATATGCAAACGCCATTTCCTAGCAAGGATGCGTCGCATTTACATTCTTTTGAAGCGTATACGAGGTATACATGACACTTCGGAATGGATATTATATCTTATCATGAAACATAGAAATGAGATGCGATATCGCGTTTGAAGAAGCATTAGAGCACTATTGCCTCGATACGTAGACATCTGCAAACGCTATTTCCTAGGAAGGAAGTGTGGCATTTACATTCATTTGAAGTGAATACGAGGTATAAGTGACACTTCGCAATGAATAATAGATCTTGTTCATGAAACATAGAAATGAGATGCGATATCGTGTTTTAAAAAGCTTTAGAACTCAATTGCTTTGATACGTAGACATTTGCAAAAGCTATTACCTAGCAAGGAAGTGTCGCATTTATATTCTTTAGATGTGAATACGAGGAATACATGACACTTCGCAATGAATATTATATCTTGTTATGAAACATAGAAATGAGATGCGGTATCCCGTTTTAAGAAGTAATAGAACTCTATTACTTCGGTACGGAGACATCTGCAAACGCTATTTCCTAGCAAGGAAGTGTCGCATTTACATTCTTTTGATGTGAATACGAGGTATACATGACACTTCGCAATAAATATTATATCTTGTTATGAAACATAGAAATGAGATGCGATAACGTGTTTTAAGAAGCAATAGATCTCTATTGCTTCGATACGTAGACATCTGCAAACGCTACTTCCTAGCAAGGAAGTGTCGCATTTACTTTCGTTTGAAGTGAATACGAGGTATACATGACACTTCGAATGGATATTATATCTTATCATGAAACATAGAAATGAGATGCGATATCGCGCTTGAAGAAGCATTAGAGCACTATTGCCTCGATACGTAGACATCTGCAAACGCTATTTCCTAGCAAGGAAGTGACGCATTTACAATCATTTGAAGAGAGTACGAGGTATAAGTGACACTTCGCAATGAATAATAGATCTTATCATGAAACATAGAAATAAGATGCGATATCGTGTTTTAAGAAGCATTAGATCTCTATTGCTTCGATACGTAGACATCTGCAAACGCTACTTCCTAGCAAGGAAGTGTCGCAATTACATTCATTTGAAGTGTATACGAGGTATACATGACACTTCGGAATGGATATTATATCTTATCATGATACATAGAAATGAGATGCGATATCGCGTTTGAAGAAGCATTAGAGCACTATTGCCTCGATACGTAGACATTTGCAAACGCTATTTCCTAGCAAGGAAGTGTCGCAATTACAATCATTTGAAGAGAGTACGAGGTATAAGTGACACTTCGCAATGAATAATAGATCTTACCATGAAACATAGAAATGAGATGCGATATCGTGTTTTAAGAAGCATTAGATCTCTATTGCTTCGATACGTAGACATCTGCAAACGCTACTTCCTAGCAAGGAAGTGTCGCATTTACATTCATTTGAAGTGAATACGAGGTATACATGACACTTCGGAATGGATATTATATCTTATCATGAAACCTAGAAAAGAGATGCGATTTCGCGTTTTAAGAAGCATTAGAGCACTATTGCCTCGATACGTAGACATCTGCAAACGCTATTTCCTCTCAAGCAAGTGTGGCATTTACATTCATTTGAAGTGAATACGAGGTATAAGAGACACTTCGCAATGATTAATAGATCGCATCATGAAACATAGAAATTAGATGCGATATCGTGTTTTAAGAAGCATTTGAGCTCTATTGCGTCGATACATAGACATCTGCAAACGCTGTTTCCTAGCAAGAAAGTGTCGCATTTACATTCATTTGAAGTGTATGCGAGGTATAAGTGACAATTCGCAATGAATAATAGATCTTATCATGAAACGTAGAAATGAGATGCGATATCGTGTTTTAAGAAGCTTTAGAACTCTATTATTTCGATACGTAGACATTTGCAAACGTTATTACCTAGCAAGGCAGAGTCGCATTTACATTCATTTGAAGTGAATACGAGGTATACATGACAATTCGGAATGGATATTATATCTTATCATTAAGCATAGAAATGAGATGCGATATCGCGTTTTAAGAAGCATTAGAGCACTATTGCCTCGATACGTAGACATTTGCAAACGCTATTACCTAGCAAGGAAGTGTCGCATTTACATTCTTTAGATGTGAATACGAGGAATACATGACACTTCGCAATGAATATTATATCTTGTTACGAAACATAGAAATGAGATGCGGTATCCCGTTTTAAGATGTAATAGAACACTATTGCTTCGGTGCGGAGACATCTGCAAACGCTATTTCCTAGCAAGGATGTGTCGCATTTACATTCTTTTGAAGTGTATACGAGGTATACATGACACTTCGGAATGGATATTATATCTTATCATGAAACATAGAAATGAGATGCGATATCGCGTTTGAAGAAGCTTTAGAGCACTATTGCCTCGATACGTAGACATCTGCAAACGCTATGTCCTAGCAAGGAAGTGTCGCATTTACATTCATTTGAAGTGAATACGAGGTATAAGTGACACTTCGCAATGAATAATAGATCATATCATGAAACATAGAAATGAGATGCGATATCGCGCTTTGAGAAGCATTAGAACACTATTGCTACGTTACGTACACATCTGCAAACGCTATTTCCTAGCAAGGCAGAGTCGCATTTACATTCATTTGAAGTGAATACGAGGTATACATGACAATTCGGAATGAATATTATATCTTATCATCAAGCATAGAAATGAGATGCGATATCGCGTTTTAAGAAGCATTAGAGCACTATTGCCTCGATACGTAGACATTTGCAAACGCTATTACCTAGCAAGGAAGTGTCGCATTTACATTCTTTAGATGTGAATACGAGGAATACATGACACTTCGCAATGAATATTATATCTTGTTACGAAACATAGAAATGAGATGCGGTATCCCGTTTTAAGATGTAATAGAACACTATTGCTTCGGTGCGGAGACATCTGCAAACGCTATTTCCTAGCAAGGATGTGTCGCATTTACATTCTTTTGAAGTGTATACGAGGTATACATGACACTTCGGAATGGATATTATATCTTATCATGAAACATAGAAATGAGATGCGATATCGCGTTTGAAGAAGCTTTAGAGCACTATTGCCTCGATACGTAGACATCTGCAAACGCTATGTCCTAGCAAGGAAGTGTCGCATTTACATTCATTTGAAGTGAATACGAGGTATAAGTGACACTTCGCAATGAATAATAGATCATATCATGAAACATAGAAATGAGATGCGATATCGCGCTTTGAGAAGCATTAGAACACTATTGCTACGTTACGTACACATCTGCAAACGCTATTTCCTAGCAAGGCAGAGTCGCATTTACATTCATTTGAAGTGAATACGAGGTATACATGACAATTCGGAATGAATATTATATCTTATCATCAAGCATAGAAATGAGATGCGATATCGCGTTTTAAGAAGCATTAGAGCACTATTGCCTCGATACGTAGACATTTGCAAACGCTATTACCTAGCAAGGAAGTGTCGCATTTACATTCTTTAGATGTGAATACGAGGAATACATGACACTTCGCAATGAATATTATATCTTGTTACGAAACATAGAAATGAGATGCGGTATCCCGTTTTAAGAAGTAATAGAACACTATTGCTTCGGTGCGGAGACATCTGCAAACGCTATTTCCTAGCAAGGATGTGTCGCATTTACATTCTTTTGAAGTGTATACGAGGTATACATGACACTTCGGAATGGATATTATATCTTATCATGAAACATAGAAATGAGATGCGATATCGCGTTTGAAGAAGCATTAGAGCACTATTGCCTCGATACGTGGACATCTGCAAACGCTATTTCCTAGCAAGGAAGTGTCGCGTTTACATTAATTTGAAGTGAATACGAGGTATAAGTGACCCTTCGCAATGAATAATAGATCTTATCATGAAACATAGAAATGAGATGCGATATCGCGTTTTAAGAAGCATTAGAGCACTATTGCCTCGATATGTAGACATCTGCAAACGCTATTTCCTAGCAAGGAAGTGTCGCATTTACATTCATTTGATGTGAATATGAGGTATATGTGGCCCTTCGCAATGAATAATAGATCTTATCATGAAACATAGAAATGAGATGCGATATCGTGTTTTAAGAAGCATTAGATCTCTATTGCTTCGATACGTAGACATCTGCAAACGTTACTTCCTAGCAAGGAAGTGTCGCATTTACATTCATTTGATGTGAATTCGAGGTATACATGACACTTCGGAATGGATATTATATCTTATCATGAAACATAGAAATGAGATGCGATATCGCGTTTGAAGAAGCATTAGAGCACTATTGCCTCGATACGTAGACATCTGCAAACGCTATTTCCCAGCAAGGAAGTGTCGCATTTACATTCATTTGAAGTGAATACGAGGTATAAGTGACACCTCGCAATGAATAATAGATCTTATCATGAAACATAGAAATGAGATGCGATATGGTGTTTTAAGAAGCTTTAGAACTCAATTGCTTCGATACGTAGACATTTGCAAACGCTATTACCTAGCAAGGAAGTGTCGCATTTACATTCTTTAGATGTGAATACGAGGAATACATGACACTTCGCAATGAATATTATATCTTGTTATGAAACATAGAAATGAGATGTGGTATCCCGTTTTAAGAAGTAATGGAACTCTATTGCTTCGGTACGGAGACATCTGCAAACGCTATTTCCTAGCATGGAAGTTTCGCATTTACATTCTTTTGAAGTGAATACGAGATACACATGACACTTCGCAATGAATATTATATCTTATCATGAAACATAGGAATGAGGTGCGATATCGCGTTTTAAGAAGCATTAGAATTCTATTCCTACGATACCTAGACATCTGCAAACGCTATTTCCTAGCATGGAAGTGTCGCATTTACATTCTTTTGAAGTGAATGCGAGCTATACATAACACTCCATAATGAATATTATATCTTATCACGAAACATAGAAATGAAATGCGACATCTCGCTCTAAGTAGCATTAAAACTCTATTGCTACGATACGTTGACATCTGCAAACGCTATTTCCTGGCATGGAAGTTTCGCATTTACATTCTTTTGAAGTGAATACGAGATATACATGACACTTCGCAATGGATACTATATGTTATCATGAAACATAGAAGTGAGATGCGATATCGCGTTTTAGGAAGCATTAGAACTCTAATGCTACGATACGTAGACATCTGCAAGCGCTATTTCCTAGCATGGAAGTGTCGCATTTACATTCTTTTGAAGTGAATACGAGGTATACATAAAAGTCTACAATGAATATTATATCTTATCACGAAACATAAGAATGAAATGCAACATCTCGCTTTAAGAAGCAATAGTACTCTATTGCTACGATACGCAGACATCTGCAAACGCTATTTCCTAGCATGTAAATGTCGCATTTACATTCTTTTGAAGTGAATACGAGGTATACATGACACTTCGCAATGAATATTATATCTTATCATGAAACATAGGAATGAGGTACTATATCGCGAATTGAGAAGCATTAGAACTCTATTGCTAATATACGTAGACATCTGCAAACGCTATTTCCTAGCACGGATGTGTGGCACTTACATCGTTTTGAAGTGAATACGAGGTATACATAACACTCCACAATTAATATTATATCTGATTACGAAACATAGAAATGAAATGCGACATCTAGTTTTAAGAAGAATTAGAACTTTATTGCTAATATACGTAGACATCTGCAAACGTTATTTCCTAGCAAGGAAGTGTCGCATTTACATACTTTTGAAGTGAATACGAGATATACATGACACTTCGCAATGAGTATTTTATCTTATCACGAAACATAGGAATGAGATGCGATTTCGCGTTTTGAGAAGCATTAGAACTCTATTGCTACGATACGTAGACATCTGCAAACGCTATTTCCTAGCATGGAAGTTTCGCATTTACATTCTTTTGAAATGAATACGAGATGTACATGACACTTCGCAATGAATATTATATCTTATCATGATACATAGGAATGAGTTGCGACATCGCGTTTTAAGAAGCATTAGAGCTCTATTGCTACGATACTTAGACATCTGCAAACCATATTTCCTAGCAAGAAAGTGTCGCATTTACATTCTTTTGAAGTGAATACGAGGTATACATGACATTACGCAATGAATATTATACCTTATCACGAAACATAGAAATCAGATGCGATATCGTGATTTAAGAAGCACTAGAAATCCATTGCTACGATACGTAGACATCTGCAAACAATATTTCCTAGCAAGGAAGTGTCGCACTTACATCCTCTTGAAGTGAATACGAGGTATACATAACACTCCACACTGAATATTACATCTTATTACGAAACATAGAAATGAAATGCGACATCTCGTTTTAAGAAGAATTAGAACTTTATTGCTAATATACGTAGACATCTGCAAACGCTATTTCCTAGCACGGATGTGTGGCACTTACATCGTTTTGAAGTGAATACGAGGTATACATAACACTCCACAATTAATATTATATCTGATTACGAAACATAGAAATGAAATGCGACATCTAGTTTTAAGAAGAATTAGAACTTTATTGCTAATATACGTAGACATCTGCAAACGTTATTTCCTAGCAAGGAAGTGTCGCATTTACATACTTTTGAAGTGAATACGAGATATACATGACACTTCGCAATGAGTATTGTATCTTATCATGAAACATAGGAATGAGATGCGATATCGCGTTTTGAGAAGCATTAGAACTCTATTGCTACGATACGTAGACATCTGCAAACGCTATTTCCTAGCATGGAAGTTTCGCATTTACATTCTTTTGAAGTGAATACGAGATATACATGACACTTCGCAATGAATATTATATCTTATCATGAAACATAGGAATGAGTTGCGATATCGCGTTTTGAGAAGCATTAGAACACAATTGCTTCGATACGTAGACATCTGCAAGCGCTACTTCCTAGCTGGGAAAGTGCCGCTTTTACATTCTTCTGAAGTGAATATCGAGATATACATGACACTTCGCAATGAATATTATATCTTATCATGAGACATAGAAGTGAGATGCGATATGGCGTTTTAAGAAGCATTAGAACTCCATTGCTACGATACGTAGACATCTGCAAACGCTATTTCCTAGCATGGAAGTTTAGCATTTACATTCTTTTGAAGTGAAAACGAGATGTACATGACACTTCGCAATGAATATTATATCTTATCATGAAACATAGGAATGAGTTGCGTTATCGCGTTTTGAAAGCATTAGAACTCTATTGCTACGATACGTAGACATCTACAAACGCTATTTCCTAGCAAGGAAGTTTCGCATTTACATTCTTTTGAAGTGAATACGAGATATACATGTCACATCGGAATGAATATTATATCTTATCATGAAACATAGGTATGAGTTGCGATATCGCGTTTTGAGAAGCATTAGAACACCATTACTTCGATACGTAGACATCTGCAAGCGCTACTTCCTAGCTGGGAAAGTGCCGCTTTTACATTCTTCTGAAGTGAATACGAGATATACATGACACTTCGCAATGAATATTATATCTTATCATGAAACATAGAAGTGAGATGCGATATCGCGATTTAAGAAGCATTAGAACCCTATTGCTAATATACGTAGACATCTGCAAACGTTATTTCCTAGCAAGGAAGTGTCGCATTTACATTCTTTTGAAGTGAATACGAGATGTACATGACACTTCGCAATGAATATTATATCTTATCATGATATATAGGAATGAGTTGCGACATCGCGTTTTAAGAAGCATTAGAGCTCTATTGCTACGATACTTAGACATCTGCAAACCATATTTCCTAGCAAGAAAGTGTCGCATTTACATTCTTTTGAAGTGAATACGAGGTATACATGACATTACGCAATGAATATTATACCTTATCACGAAACATAGAAATCAGATGCGATATCGTGATTTAAGAAGCACTAGAACTCCATTGCTACGATACGTAGACATCTGCAAACAATATTTCCTAGCAAGGAAGTGTCGCACTTACATCCTTTTGAAGTGAATACGAGGTATACATAACACTCCACACTGAATATTACATCTTATTACGAAACATAGAAATGAAGTGCGACATCCCGTTTTAAGAAGAATTAGAACTTTATTGCTAATATACGTAGACATCTGCAAACGCTATTTCCTAGCACGGATGTGTGGCACTTACATCGTTTTGAAGTGAATACGAGGTATACATAACACTCCACAATTAATATTATATCTGATTACGAAACATAGGAATGAAATGCGACATCTAGTTTTAAGAAGAATTAGAACTCTATTGCTAATATACGTAGACATCTGCAAACGCTATTTCCTAGCATGGAAGTTTCGCGTTTACATTCTTTTGAAGTGAATACGAGATATACATGACACTTCGCAATGAGTATTTTATCTTATCATGAAACATAGGAATGAGATGCGATTTCGCGTTTTGAGAAGCATTAGAACTCTATTGCTACGATACGTAGACATCTGCAAACGCTATTTCCTAGCATGGATGTTTCGCATTTACATTCTTTTGAAGTGAATACGAGATATACATGACACTTCGCAATGAATATTATATCTTAACATGAAACATAGGAATGAGTCGCGATATCGCGTTTTGAGAAGCATTAGAACACAATTGCTTCGATACGTAGACATCTACAAACGCTATTTCCTAGCAAGGAAGTTTCGCATTTACATTCTTTTGAAGTGAATACGAGATATACATGACACATCGGAATGAATATTATATCTTATCATGAAACATAGGAATGAGTTGCGATATCGCGTTTTGAGAAGCATTAGAACACCATTACTTCGATACGTAGACATCTGCAAGCGCTACTTCCTAGCTGGGAAAGTGCCGCTTTTACATTCTTCTGAAGTGAATACGAGATATACATGACACTTCGCAATGAATATTATATCTTATCATGAAACATAGAAGTGAGATGCGATATCGCGATTTAAGAAGCATTAGAACCCTATTGCTAATATACGTAGACATCTGCAAACGTTATTTCCTAGCAAGGAAGTGTCGCATTTACATTCTTTTGAAGTGAATACGAGGTATACATAACATTCCACAATGAATATTATATTTTATTACGAAACATAGAAATGAAATACGACATCTCGTTTTACGAAATATTAGAACTCTATCGCTACGATACGTAGACATCTGCAAACGCTATTTCCTAGCATGGAAGTTTCGCCGTTACGTTCTTTTGAAGTGAATACGAGGTATACATGACGCTTCGCAATGAATATTATATCTTATCGTGAATCATAGAAGTGAGATGCGATATCGCGATTTAAGAAGCATTAGTACCCTATTGCTTCGATACGTAGACATCTGCAAACGCTATTTCCAAGGAAGGAAGTGTCGCATTTACATTCATATGATGTGCACACGTGGAATACATAAAGCTTCGCAATGAATATTATATGTTATCATGAAACATAGAAATGTGATGCGATATCGCGTTTTAAAAAGCATTAGAACTCTATTGCTACGATACGTAGACATCTGCAAACGCTATTTCCTAGCAAGGATGTGTCGCATTTACATTCTTTTGAGGTGAATACGAGGTATACATAACACTCCACAATACATATTATATCTTATCATGAAACATAGAAATGAGATGCGATATCGCGTTTTAAGAAACATTAGAACTCTGTTGCTTCCATACGTAGACATCTGGAAACGTAATTTCCTAGAAAGGAAGTGTCGCATTTACATTCTCTTGAGAAGAATACGATGTATACATGACACTTCGCAATCAATATTATATCTTATGATGAAACATAGAAATGAGATGCGATATGGCGATTCAAGAAGCATTAGAACCCTATTTCTTCGATACGTAGATATCTGCACCTTATTCCCTAGCAAGGAAGTGTCGCATTTACATTCTTTTGAAGTGAATTCGAGGTGTCACGTCCGGCGAAACTATTTTCCGTTGCTCCGGAGGCTTTGCGACACGAGCCTATATTTCGGTAATTCGGTCCGCGGGAACGCGTTAAGACCGGGTCCGACAATTTCGGCTGACGCGACACTAGCGAAAACGCTCGCGATAATAAGGGAATGACCCTACCTTTCGATGACTTCTCTCTCGATTTGTACGTAGAAACGGCGTGGAGGATTGTTCGCTGGGATCGTAGCGGATTTCGTTCTGTTGGCTGCTACGGAAATCTCGATCAGTCGCCAGCGAAGACAAGGACGGCAGTCGGAATTCAGCGATGATGCTGAATGTGGTAGAATCGGCGTGATGCGTCGTGGTGTCTGGATCGGAAGCGTCGACGGTCGCTTCGAAAAGCGGCGTCTGGACTGGTGCCAAGGCAGGTCGCTGGTATACGAGGACTCTCGGAACACCCTACAAATATTCACGCACAAGTGATCGTATGAAATGCTTCCTACTCGCACGTCGTGTTCTTCGCAAACCGGAAGCACGATTCATTCACCAGGTTTTTCTGTACTTTCGACTAAAATCTGAAGGATAAGCGGCGGTCTCAACGTCACAAAGCCGATTTCTATACACCTTCAATTTGATGAAGAGCAACGCCAGTTGTATGGAAGAACCCGTGGAAGAATTTGTAGTTAAATGTAATGTTAAAAGTAGAACTAGAATTGTTAACACTTGATAAAATTAATGGATGTGGAAATAGTAGACTTGGTAAAAGAACTTGTACTTGGATATAGTAAAAGTAAAAATAAAATATATTCTAGGTTTAAAGTATACAAGAACTGGACCTCCTCGGTTCGCGGGGCTCTACGGTCGCGGAGGCTCGCGGTAGGGAGATCGCGGTCCCGCGAGTGGGGGACTCGCATCTCGAGGCGGAGAGCGCGCGGTCCAGCGAGTGGGGACTCGCGGCTCGTGATGGGGCTAGCGGCGCATGCCGCTGGCCGGACGCATCTTACTTAGTGAAACTTAGATCTAGGAATTCTTATATATGCGTCATGATATGGTATGTATGTCCTAGCTTAGAAGTAATATATAGGTTCTAGCAGATCCTGTTCCCGGAATTGGAAAAGACCCCATTCAGGTGATGGGCTGCGGCTACGTCTTCCTGCAGGACGGAATCCTCGGTGCGAGGGAGATAGGGCTGCCCGTCCATGGTGCGGGCGAGACAGGTATACTCGGTGCTGCGAGTGAGACACTGGTGCCCGGTACGAGCGAGACAGGTATACTCGGCGGTGCGAGTGAGGCAGCGGAACTCGGTGTGAGTGAGCGCGTGCAGGTATGCGCGCGCGAACTCTTCCAGTTGCTGGTTCTGAAGGCGAGTTTGGCTGGTTGCATGCGTCCAGGAGTTGATGCTGGGGGGTGCGAGGAGGTTAGTTTCTAGGAAATTACGTTCCCAGATATATCTGTATCGAAGCTATAGAGTACTAATGCCCCTTAAAACGCCATATCGCATCTCATTTCTATGTTTCGTGATAAGATATAATATTCATTGTGCAGTGTTATATATACCTCGAATTCACATCAAATGAATGTAATTGCGACACTTCCTTGCTAGGAAATAGCGTTGGCAGATGTCTACGTATCGAAGCAATAGAGTTCTAATGCTTCTCAAAACGCGATATCGCTTCACATCTCTATGTTTCATGGTAATATATAATATTCATTGCTTAGTGTCATGTATACATCGCATACACTTCAAATGAATGTAAATGCGACACTTCCTTCCTGTGAAATAGCGTTTGCAGATGTCTACGTATCGTAGCATTAGAGTTCTAATGCTTCTTAAAACGCGATATCGCTACTCATTACTATGTTTCATGATAATATATAATATTCATTGTGGAGTGTTATGTATACGTCGTAATCACTTCAAAAGAATGTAAGTGCGACACTGCCTTGCTTGGAAATAGCGTTTGCTGATGTCTACGTATCGAAGCAATAGAGTTCTAATGATTCTTAAATCGCCATATTGCATCTCATTCCTATGTTTCATGACAAGATATAATATTTAATGTGCAGTGTTATGTACTCCTCGTATTCACTTCAAAAGAAAGTGAATGCGACAATACCTTGCTAGGAAATAGCGTTTGCAGATGTCTCCGTATCGAAGAAATAGTGTTCTAATGCTTCTTAAATCGCGATATCGCATCCCATTTCTATGTTTCATGATAAGATATAATATTCATTGCGAAGTGTTATGTATACCTCGTATTCACTTCAAAAGAATGTAAATGCGACACTTCCTTGCTAGGAAATAGCGTTTGCAGATGTCTCCGTATCGAAGCAATTGAGTTCTAATGCTTCTCAAAACGCGATATCGTTTCTCATTCCTATGTTTCATGACAAGATATAATATTTAATGTGCAGTGTTATCTACTCCTCGTATTCACTTCAAAAGAAAGTGAATGCCACAATTCCTTGCTAGGAAATAGCGTTGGCAAATGTCTACGTATCGAAGCAACAGATTTCTAATGCTTCTCAAAACGCGATATCGCATCTCATTCCTATGTTTCATGATAAGATATAATATTTAATGTGCAGTGCTATGTACTCCTCGTATTCACTTCAAAAGAAAGTGAATGCGACAATACCTTGCTAGGAAATAGCGTTTGCAGATGTCTCCGTATCGAAGAAATAGTGTTCTAATGCTTCTTAAACCGCGATATCGCATCTCATTTCTATGTTTCGTGATAAGATATAATATTTATTGCGAAGTGTCATGCTTAACTCGTATTCATTTCAAAAGAATGTAAGTGCGACACTTCCTTGCTAGGAAATAGCGTTGGCAGATGTCTACGTATCGAAGCAATAGAGTTCTAATGCTTCTCAAAACGCGGTATCGCATCTCATTCCTATGTTTCATGATAAGATATAATATTCATTGTGCAGTGTTATGTATACCTCGTATTCACTTGAAAAGAATGTAAATGCGACACTTCCTTCCTAGGAAGTAGCGTTTGCAGATGTCTACGTATCGAAGCAATAGAGTTCTAATGCATTTTAAATCGTCATATCGCATCTCATTTCAATGTTTCATGATAAGATATAATATTAATTGCGATGTGTCATGTATACCTCGTATACCCTTCAAAAGAATGCAAATGCGACACTTCCTTGCTCGGAAATAGCGTTTGCAGATGTCTACGTATCGAAGCAATAGAGTTCTAATGCTTCCTAAATCGCGATATCGCATCTCATTTCTATGTTTCATGATAAGATATAATATTCATTGTGCAGTGTTACGTATACCTCGTATTCACATCAAAAGAATGTAAATGCGACACTTCCTTGCTAGGAAATAGCATTCGCAGGTGTATATGTATCGATGCAATAGAGTTCCAATGCTTCTTAAATCGTCATATCGCATCTCATTTCTATATTTCATGATAAGATATAATATTCATTGCGAAGTGTCATGTATACCTCGTATTCCTTTCAAAAGAATGTAAATGCGACACTTCCTTGCTAGGATGTAGCGCTTGCAAATGTTCACGTATCGAAGCAATAGAGTTCTAATGCTTCTGAAATCGCGATTTCGCATCTCATTTAAATGTTTCATGATAAAATATAATATTCATTGTGCAGTGTTATGTATACCTCGTATTCACCTCAAAAGAATGTATATGCTCTGACACTTCCTTGCTAGGAAATAGCGTTGGCAGATGTCTACGTATCGAAGCAATTGAGTTCGAATGCTTCTCAAAACGCGATATCGCATCTCATTCCTATGTTTCATGATAAGATATAATATTCGATGTGCAGTGTTATGTACTCCTCGTATTCACATCAAAAGAAAGTGAATGCGACAATACCTTGCTAGGAAATAGCGTTTGCAGACTTCTCCGTATCGAAGATATAGTGTACTAATGCCTCTTAATTCGCGATATCGCATCTCATTTCTATGTCTCATGATAATATGTAATATTCATTGCGAAGTGTCATGTATACCTCGCATGCACTTAAAATGAATGTAAATGCGACAATACCTTGCTAGGAAATAGCGTTTGCAGATGTCTCCGTATCGAAGAAATAGTGTTCTAATGCTTCTTAATTAGCGATATCGCATCTCATTCCTATGTTTCATGATAATATGTAATATTCATTGCGAAGTGTCATGTATACCTCGCATGCACTTAAAATGAATGTAAATGCGACACTTCATTGCTAGGAAATAGCGTTTGCTGATGTCTACGTATCGAAGCAAAAGAGTTCCAATGCTTCTTAAATCGTCATATCGCATCTCATTTCTATGTTTCACGGTAAGATATAATATTCATTGCGAAGTGTCATGTATACCTCGTATTCCCTTCAAAAGAATGTAAATGCGACACTTCCTTGCTAGCAAGTAGCGCTTGCAGATGTTTACATATCGAAGCAATAGCGATCTAATGCTTCGTAAACCGCCATATCGCTTCTCATTTCTATGTTTCATGATAAGATGTAATATTCATTGCCAAGTGTTATGTATACCTCGTATTCACCTCAAAAGAATGTAAATGCGACACTTCCTTGCTAGGAAATAGCATTCGCAGGTGTATATGTATCGATGCAATAGAGTTCCAATGCTTCTTAAATCGTCATATCGCATCTCATTTCTATATTTCATGATAAGATATAATATTCATTGCGAAGTGTCATGTATACCTCGTATTCCTTTCAAAAGAATGTAAATGCGACACTTCCTTGCTAGGATGTAGCGCTTGCAAATGTTCACGTATCGAAGCAATAGAGTTCTAATGCTTCTGAAATCGCGATTTCGCATCTCATTTAAATGTTTCATGATAAAATATAATATTCATTGTGCAGTGTTATGTATACCTCGTATTCACCTCAAAAGAATGTATATGCTCTGACACTTCCTTGCTAGGAAATAGCGTTGGCAGATGTCTACGTATCGAAGCAATTGAGTTCGAATGCTTCTCAAAACGCGATATCGCATCTCATTCCTATGTTTCATGATAAGATATAATATTCGATGTGCAGTGTTATGTACTCCTCGTATTCACTTCAAAAGAAAGTAAATGCGACAATACCTTGCTAGGAAATAGCGTTTGCAGATGTCTCCGTATCGAAGAAATAGTGTTCTAATGCTTCTTAAATCGCGATATCGCATCTCATTTCTATGTTTCGTGATAAGATATAATATTCATTGCTAAGTGTTATGTATACCTCGTATTCACTTCAAAAGAATGTAAATGCGACACTTCCTTGCTAGGAAATAGCGTTTGCAGATGTGTACGTATCGTAGCATTAGTGCTCTAATGCTTCTCAAAACGCGATATCGTTTCTCATTTCTATGTTTCATGATAAGATATAATATTTAATGTGCAGTGTTATGTACTCCTCGTATTCACTTCAAAAGAAAGTGAATGCCACAATTCCTTGCTAGGAAATAGCGTTTGCAGATGCCTACGTATCGTAGGAACAGTGCTCTAATGCTTCTCAAAACGCGATATCGTTTCTCATTCCTATGATTCATGATAATATACAATATTCATTGCGAAGTGTCACGTATACATCGCATACACTTAAAATGAATGTAAATGCGACACTTCCTTGCTAGGCAATAGCGTTGGCAGATGTCTACGTATCGAAGCAATAGAGTTCTAATGCTTCTCAAAACGCAATATCGCATCTCATTCCTATGTTTCATAATAAGATATAATATTTAATGTGCAGTGTTATGTACTCCTCGTATTCACTTCACAAGAAAGTGAATGCGACAATACCTTGCTAGGAAATAGCGTTTGCAGACGTCTCCGTATCGAAGAAATAGTGTTCTAATGCTTCTTAAATCACGATATCGCATCTCATTTCTATGTTTCGTGATAAGATATAATATTCATTGCGAAGTGTCATGCTTAGCTCGTATTCATTTCAAAAGAATGTAAATGCGACACTTCCTTGCTAGGAAATAGCGTTTGCAGATGTCTACGTATCGTAGCATTAGTGCTCTAATGCTTCTCAAAACGCGATATCGTTTCTCATTTCTATGATTCATGATAATATACAATATTCATTGCGAAGTGTCACGTATACCTCGCATACACTTAAAATGAATGTAAATGCGACACTTCCTTGCTAGGAAATAGCGTTGGCAGATGTCTACGTATCGAAGCAATAGAGTTCTAATGCTTCTCAAAACGCGATATCGCATCCCATTCCTATGTTTCATGATAAGATATAATATTTAATGTGCAGTGCTATGTACTCCTCGTATTCACATCAAAAGAAAGTGAATGCGACAATACCTTGCTAGGAAATAGCGTTTGCAGACTTCTCCGTATCGAAGATATAGTGTACTAATGCCTCTTAATTCGCGATATCGCATCTCATTTCTATGTCTCATGATAATATGTAATATTCATTGCGAAGTGTCATGTATACCTCGCATGCACTTAAAATGAATGTAAATGCGACAATACCTTGCTAGGAAATAGCGTTTGCAGATGTCTCCGTATCGAAGAAATAGTGTTCTAATGCTTCTTAATTAGCGATATCGCATCTCATTCCTATGTTTCATGATAATATGTAATATTCATTGCGAAGTGTCATGTATACCTCGCATGCACTTAAAATGAATGTAAATGCGACACTTCATTGCTAGGAAATAGCGTTTGCTGATGTCTACGTATCGAAGCAAAAGAGTTCCAATGCTTCTTAAATCGTCATATCGCATCTCATTTCTATGTTTCACGGTAAGATATAATATTCATTGCGAAGTGTCATGTATACCTCGTATTCCCTTCAAAAGAATGTAAATGCGACACTTCCTTGCTAGCAAGTAGCGCTTGCAGATGTTTACATATCGAAGCAATAGCGATCTAATGCTTCGTAAACCGCCATATCGCTTCTCATTTCTATGTTTCATGATAAGATGTAATATTCATTGCCAAGTGTTATGTATACCTCGTATTCACTTCAAAAGAATGTAAATGCGACACTTCCTTGCTAGGAAATAGCGTCTGCAGATGTCTACGTATCGAAGCATTAGTGCTCTAATGCTTCTCAAAACGCGATATCGTTTCTCATTTCTATGTTTCATGATAAGATATAATATTTAATGTGCCGTGTTATGTACTCCTCATATTCACTTCGAAAGAATGTGAATGCCACAATTCCTTGCTAGGAAATAGCGTTTGCAGATGCCTACGTATCGTAGCATTAGTGCTCTAATGCTCCTCAAAACGCGATATCGTTTCTCATTTCTATGTTTCATGATAAGATATAATATTTAATGTGCAGTGGTATGTACTCCTCGTATTCGCTTCAAAAGAAAGTGAATGCCACAATTCCTTGCTAGGAAATAGCGTTTGCAGATGCCTACGTATCGTAGGAATAGTGCTCTAATGCTTCTCAAAACGCGATATCGTTTCTCATTTCTATGTTTCATGATAAGATATAATATTAAATGTGCAGTGGTATGTACTCCTCGTATTCACTTCAAAAGAAAGTGAATGCCACGATTCCTTGCTAGGAAATAGCGTTTGCAGATGCCTACGTATCGTAGCATTAGTGCTCTAAAGCTTCTCAAATCGCGATATCGTTTCTCATTTCTATGTTTCATGATAAGATATAATATTTAATGTGCAGTGTTATGTACTCCTCGTATTCACATCAAAAGAAAGTGAATGCGACAATACCTTGCTAGGAAATAGCGTTTGCAGATGTCTCCGTATCGAAGAAATGGTGTACTAATGCTTCTTAATTCGCGATACCGCATCTCATTTCTATGTTTCATGATAATATGTAATATTCATTGCGAAGTGTCATGTATACCTCGCATGCACTTAAAATGAATGTAAATGCGACAATACCTTGCTAGGAAATAGCGTTTGCAGATGTCTCCGTATCGAAGAAATAGTGTTCTAATGCTTCTTAATTCGCGATATCGCATCTCATTCCTATGTTTCATGATAATATGTAATATTCATTGCGAAGTGTCATGTACACCTCGCACGCACTTAAAATGAATGTAAATGCGACGCTTCATTGCTAGGAAATAGCGTTTGCTGATGTCTACGTATCGAAGCAACAGAGTTCCAATGCTTCTTGAATCGTCATATCGCATCTCATTTCTATGTTTCACGGTAAGATATAATATTCATTGCGAAGTGTCATGTATACCTCGTATTCCTTTCAAAAGAATGTAAATGCGACACTTCCTTGCTAGGAAGTAGCGCTTGCAGATGTTTACGTATCGAAGCAATAGCGATCTAATGCTTCGTAAACCGCCATATCGCTTCCCATTTCTATGTTTCATGATAAGATATAATATTTAATGTGCAGTGGTATGTACTCCTCGTATTCACTTCAAAAGAAAGTGAATGCCACAATTCCTTGCTAGGAAATAGCGTTTGCAGATGCCTACGTATCGTAGCATTAGTGCTCTAAAGCTTCTCAAATCGCGATATCGTTTCTCATTTTTATGTTTCATGATAAGACATAATATTTAATGTGCAGTGTTATGTACTCCTCGTATTCACTTCAAAAGAAAGTGAATGCGACAATACCTTGGTAGGAAATAGCGTTTGGAGACGTCTCCGTATCGAAGAAATAGTGTTCTAATGCTTCTTAAATCACGATATCGCATCTCATTTCTATGTTTCGTGATAAGATATAATATTCATTGTGCAGTGTTATGTATACCTCGAATTCACATCAAATGAATGTAATTGCGACAGATCCTTGCTAGGAAGTAGCGTTTGCAGATGTCTACGTATCGAAGCAATAGATTTCTAATGCTACTTAAATCGCGATATCGCATCTCATTTCTATGTTTCATGATAAGATATAATATTCATTGCGAAGTGTCATGTATACCTCGTATTCCTTTCAAAAGAATGTAAATGCGACACTTCCTTGCTAGGAAATAGCGTTGGCAGATGTCTACGTATCGAAGCAATAGAGTTCTAATGCTTCTCAAAACGCGATATCGTTTCACATTTCTATGTTTCATGGTAATATATAATATTCATTGCTTAGTGTCATGTATACATCGCATACACTTCAAATGAATGTAAATGCGACACTTCCTTCCTGTGAAATAGCGTTTGCAGATGTCTACGTATCGTAGCATTAGAGTTCTAATGCTTCTTAAAACGCGATATCGCTACTCATTACTATGTTTCATGATAATATATAATATTCATTGTGGAGTGTTATGTATACGTCGTATTCACTTCAAAAGAATGTAAGTGCGACACTGCCTTGCTTGGAAATAGCGTTTGCTGATGTCTACGTATCGAAGCAATAGAGTTCTAATGATTCTTAAATCGCCATATTGCATCTCATTCCTATGTTTCATGACAAGATATAATATTTAATGTGCAGTGTTATGTACTCCTCGTATTCACTTCAAAAGAAAGTGAATGCGACAATACCTTGCTAGGAAATAGCGTTTGCAGATGTCTCCGTATCGAAGAAATAGTGTTCTAATGCTTCTTAAATCGCGATATCGCATCCCATTTCTATGTTTCATGATAAGATATAATATTCATTGCGAAGTGTTATGTATACCTCGTATTCACTTCAAAAGAATGTAAATGCGACACTTCCTTGCTAGGAAATAGCGGTTGCAGATGTCTCCGTATCGAAGCAATTGAGTTCTAATGCTTCTCAAAACGCGATATCGTTTCTCATTCCTATGTTTCATGACAAGATATAATATTTAATGTGCAGTGTTATCTACTCCTCGTATTCACTTCAAAAGAAAGTGAATGCCACAATTCCTTGCTAGGAAATAGCGTTGGCAGATGTCTACGTATCGAAGCAACAGATTTCTAATGCTTCTCAAAACGCGATATCGCATCTCATTCCTATGATTCACGATAAGATATAATATTTAATGTGCAGTGTTATGTACTCCTCGCATGCACTTAAAATGAATGTAAATGCGACAATACCTTGCTAGGAAATAGCGTTTGCAGATGTCTCCGTATCGAAGAAATAGTGTTCTAATGCTTCTTAAACCGCGATATCACATCTCATTTCTATGTTTCGTGATAAGATATAATATTTATTGCGAAGTGTCATGCTTAACTCGTATTCATTTCAAAAGAATGTAAATGCGACACTTCCTTGCTAGGAAATAGCGTTGGCAGATGTCTACGTATCGAAGCAATAGAGTTCTAAAGCTTCTCAAAACGCGGTATCGCATCTCATTCCTATGTTTCATGATAAGATATAATATTCATTGTGCAGTGTTATGTATACCTCGTATTCACTTGAAAAGAATGTAAATGCGACACTTCCTTCCTAGGAAGTAGCGTTTGCAGATGTCTACGTATCGAAGCAATATAGTTCTAATGCATCTTAAATCGTCATATCGCATCTCATTTCAATGTTTCATGATAAGATATAATATTAATTGCGATGTGTCATGTATACCTCGTATACCCTTCAAAAGAATGCAAATGCGACACTTCCTTGCTCGGAAATAGCGTTTGCAGATGTCTACGTATCGAAGCAATAGAGTTCTAATGCTTCCTAAATCGCGATTTCGCATCTCATTTAAATGTTTCATGATAAAATATAATATTCATTGTGCAGTGTTATGTATACCTCGTATTCACCTCAAAAGAATGTATATGCCCTGACACTCCCTTGCTAGGAAATAGCGGTGGCAGATGTCTACGTATCGAAGCAATTGAGTTCGAATGCTTCTCAAAACGCGATATCGCATCTCATTCCTATGTTTCATGATAAGATATAATATTCAATGTGCAGTGTTATGTACTCCTCGTATTCACTTCAAAAGAAAGTAAATGCGACAATACCTTGCTAGGAAATAGCGTTTGCAGATGTCTCCGTATCGAAGAAATTGTGTTCTAATGCTTCTTAAATCGCGATATCGCATCTCATTTCTATGTTTCATGATAAGATATAATATTCATTGCGAAGTGTTATGTATACCTCGTATTCACTTCAAAAGAATGTAAATGCGACACTTCCTTGCTAGGAAATAGCGTTTGCAGATGTCTACGTATCGTAGCATTAGTGCTCTAATGCTTCTCAAAACGCGATATCGTTTCTCATTTCTATGTTTCATGATAAGATATAATATTTAATGTGCAGTGTTATGTACTCCTCGTATTCACTTCAAAAGAAAGTGAATGCCACAATTCCTTGCTAGGAAATAGCGTTTGCAGATGCCTACGTATCGTAGGAATAGTGCTCTAATGCTTCTCAAAACGCGATATCGTTTCTCATTTCTATGATTCATGATAATATACAATATTCATTGCGAAGTGTCACGTATACCTCGCATACACTTAAAATGAATGTAAATGCGACACTTCCTTGCTAGGCAATAGCGTTGGCAGATGTCTACGTATCGAAGCAATAGAGTTCTAATGCTTCTCAAAACGCAATATCGCATCTCATTCCTATGTTTCATAATAAGATATAATATTTAATGTGCAGTGTTATGTACTCCTCGTATTCACTTCACAAGAAAGTGAATGCGACAATACCTTGCTAGGAAATAGCGTTTGCAGACGTCTCCGTATCGAAGAAATAGTGTTCTAATGCTTCTTAAATCACGATATCGCATCTCATTTCTATGTTTCGTGATAAGATATAATATTCATTGCGAAGTGTCATGCTTAGCTCGTATTCATTTCAAAAGAATGTAAATGCGACACTTCCTTGCTAGGAAATAGCGTTTGCAGATGTCTACGTATCGTAGCATTAGTGCTCTAATGCTTCTCAAAACGCGATATCGTTTCTCATTTCTATGATTCATGATAATATACAATATTCATTGCGAAGTGTCACGTATACCTCGCATACACTTAAAATGAATGTAAATGCGACACTTCCTTGCTAGGAAATAGCGTTGGCAGATGTCTACGTATCGAAGCAATAGAGTTCTAATGCTTCTCAAAACGCGATATCGCATCCCATTCCTATGTTTCATGATAAGATATAATATTTAATGTGCAGTGCTATGTACTCCTCGTATTCACATCAAAAGAAAGTGAATGCGACAATACCTTGCTAGGAAATAGCGTTTGCAGACTTCTCCGTATCGAAGAAATAGTGTACTAATGCCTCTTAATTCGCGATATCGCATCTCATTTCTATGTCTCATGATAATATGTAATATTTATTGCGAAGTGTCATGTATACCTCGCATGCACTTAAAATGAATGTAAATGCGACAATACCTTGCTAGGAAATAGCGTTTGCAGATGTCTCCGTATCGAAGAAATAGTGTTCTAATGCTTCTTAATTAGCGATATCGCATCTCATTCCTATGTTTCATGATAATATGTAATATTCATTGCGAAGTGTCATGTATACCTCGCATGCACTTAAAGTGAATGTAAATGCGACACTTCATTGCTAGGAAATAGCGTTTGCTGATGTCTACGTATCGAAGCAAAAGAGTTCCAATGCTTCTTAAATCGTCATATCGCATCTGATTTCTATGTTTCACGGTAAGATATAATATTCATTGCGAAGTGTCATGTATACCTCGTATTCCCTTCAAAAGAATGTAAATGCGACACTTCCTTGCTAGCAAGTAGCGCTTGCAGATGTTTACATATCGAAGCTATAGCGATCTAATGCTTCGTAAACCGCCATATCGCTTCTCATTTCTATGTTTCATGATAAGATGTAATATTCATTGCCAAGTGTTATGTATACCTCGTATTCACTTCAAAAGAATGTAAATGCGACACTTCCTTGCTAGGAAATAGCGTCTGCAGTTGTCTACGTATCGAAGCATTAGTGCTCTAATGCTTCTCAAAACGCGATATCGTTTCTCATTTCTATGTTTCATGATAAGATATAATATTTAATGTGCAGTGGTATGTACTCCTCGTATTCGCTTCAAAAGAAAGTGAATGCCACAATTCCTTGCTAGGAAATAGCGTTTGCAGATGCCTACGTATCGTAGGAATAGTGCTCTAATGCTTCTCAAAACGCGATATCGTTTCTCATTTCTATGTTTCATGATAAGATATAATATTAAATGTGCAGTGTTATGTACTCCTCGTATTCACTTCAAAAGAAAGTGAATGCGACAATACCTTGGTAGGAAATAGCGTTTGCAGACGTCTCCGTATCGAAGAAATAGTGTTCTAATGCTTCTTAAATCACGATATCGCATCTCATTTCTATGTTTCGTGATAAGATATAATATTCATTGCGAAGTGTCATGCTTACCTCGTATTCATTTCAAAAGAATGTAAATGCGACACTTCCTTGCTAGGAAATAGCGTTTGCAGATGTCTACGTATCGTACCATTAGAGTTCTAATGCTTCTCAAAACTCGATATCGCTTCTCATTTCTTTGCTTCATGATAATATGTAATATTCATTGCGAAGTGTCATGTATACCTCGCATACGCTTAAAATGAATGTAAATGCGACAATACCTTGATAGGAAATAGCGTTTGCAGATGTCTACGTATCGAAGCAATAGAGTTCTAATGCTTCTTAAATCGTCATATCGCATCTCATATCTACGTTTCTTGATAAGATACAATATTCATTGCGATACAATATTCACACGAAGCGAAGTGTCGTGTATACCTCGTATTCTTCTCAAAAGAATGTAAATGCAACACTTCCTTGCTAGGAAGTAGAGTTTGGAGATGTCTACGAATCGAAGCAATAGGGATCTAAGGCTTCTTAAATCGCCATATGGCTTCCCATTTCTATGTTTTATGATAAGATATAATATTCATTGCGATGTGTCATGTATACCTCGTGTTCCTTTCAAAAGAATGTAAATGCGACACTTCCTTGCTAGGATGTAGCGTTTGCAGATGTCTACGTTTCGAAGCAATAGAGTTCTAATGCTTCTTAAATCGCGATATCGCATCTCATTTCTATGTTTCATGATAAGATATAATATTCATTGTGCAGTGTTATGTATACCTCGCATTCACTTCAAAGGAAAGTAAATGCTACAATTCCTTGCTAGGAAATAGGTGTTTGCAGATGCCTACGTATCGTAGCATTAGTGCTCTAATGCTTCTCAAAACGCGATATCGTTTCTCAATTCTATGATTCATGATAATATTTAATATTCATTGCTAAGTGTCATGTATACCTCGCACACACTTCAAACGAATGTAAATGCGACACTTCCTTGCTAGGAAATAGCGTTTGCAGATGCCTACGTATCGTAGAATTGCAGTTCTAATGCTTCTCAAATCCGGATACCGCTACTCATTTCTATGTTTCATGATAAGATATAATATTCATTGTGCAGTGTTATGTATACCTCGTATTCACATGAAAAGAATGTAAATGCGACACTTACTTGCTAGGAAGTAGCGTTTGCAGATGCCTACGTATCGTAGCATTAGTGCTCTAATGCTTCTCAAAAGGCGATATCGTTTTTCCCTTCTATGTTTCATGATAATAAATAATATTCATTGCTTAGTGTCATGTGTACCTCGCATACACTTCAAATGAATGTAAATGCGACACTTCCTTGCTAGGAAATAGCGTTTGCAGATGTCTACGTATCGAAGCAATAGAGTTCTAGTGCTTCTCAAAACGCGATATCGCATCTCGTTTCTATATTTCGTGACAGGATATAATATTCATTGCGAAATGTCACTTATACCTCGCATACACTTCAAATGAATATAATTGCGACACTTCCTTCCTAGGAAATAGCGTTTGCAGGTGTCTATGTATCATGGCAGTAGAGTTCTAACGCTTCTTCAAACGCGAGATCGCAACTCATTTCTATGTTTCATGATAAGATATAATATTCATTGCGAAGTGTCATGTATACCTCGTATTCACTACAACAGAATGTAAATGCGACACTTCCATGTTAGGAATTAGCGTTTGATGATGTCTCCGTATCGAAGCAATAGTGTTCTAATGCTTCTCAAAACGCGATGTCGCATCTCATTCCTGTGTTTCATGATTACATATAATATTCATTGTGCAGTGTTATGTACACCTCGTATTCACATCAGAAGAATGTAAATGTGACACTTCCTTCCTAGGAAATACCGTTTGTACCCGTCTACGTATCATAGCTATAGGGTTCTAACGCTTGTTAAATCGCGATATCGCATCTCATTTCTATGTTTCATGATAAGATATAATATTCAATGTGCAGTGTTATGTATACCTCGTATTCATATCAAAGGAATGTAAGTGCGACACTTCCTTGCTAGGAAATGGCGTCTGCAGATGTCTACGTATTGAAGCAATAGATTTCTAATGCTTCTTAAATCGTCATATCGCATCTCATTTCTATCTTTCATTATAAGATATAACATTCATTGCGAAGTGTCATGTGTACCTCGTATTCCTTTCAAAAGAATGTAAATGCGACACTTCCTTGCTAGGAAGTAGCGTTTGCAGATGTCTACGTATCGAAGCAATAGTGTCCTAATGCTTCTTAAATCGCGATATCGCATCCCATTTCTATGTTTCATGATAAGATATATTATTGATTGTGCAGTGTTATGTATACCTCGTATTCACTTCAAAAGAATGTAAATGCGACACTTCCTTGCTAGGAAGTTTCGTTTGCAGATGTCTACGTATCGAAGCAATAGATTTCTAATGCTTCTTAAATCGTCATATCGCATCTCATTTCTATGTTTCATGATAAGATATAATATTCATTGCAAAGTGTCATGTATGCGTCGTATTCCTTTCAAAAGAATGTAAATGCGACACTTCCTTGCTAGGAAATAGCGTCTACAGATGACTACGTATCGTAGCAATAGAGTTCTAATGCTTTTTAAATCGCGTTATCGCATCTCATTTCTATGTTTCATGATAAGATATAATATTCATTGCGAAGTGTCATGTTTACCTCGTATTCACTTCAAATGAATGTAAATGCGACACTTCCTTGCTAGGAAGTAGCGTTTGCAGATGTCTACGTATCGGAGCAATTGTTTTCTAATGTTTGTTAAATCGTCATATCGCATCACATAAATACTTTTCTTGATAAGATATAATATTCATTGCGAAGTGTCATGTATACCTCGTATTCCTTTCAGAAGAATGTAAGTGCGACACTTCCTTGCTAGGAAGTTGCGTTTGCAGACGTCTACGTATCGAAGCAATAGATTTCTAATGCTTATTAAACCGTCATATCGCATCTCATTTCTATGTTTCATGATAAGATATAATATTCATTGCGAAGTGTCATGTATACCTCGTATTCATTTCAAAAGAATGTAAGTGCGACACTTCCTTGCTAGGAAGTAGCGTTTGCAGATGTCTACGTATCGAAGCAATAGATTCCTAATGCTTCTTAAATCGTCATATCGCATCTCATTTCTATGTTTCATTATAAGATATAATATTCATTGCGAAGTGTTATGTATACCTCGAATTCACTTCAATAGAATGTAAATGCTACAATTCCTTGCTAGGAAATAGCGTTTGCAGATGTCTACCAATCGAAGCAATAGGGTTCTAATGCTTCATATATCGCGATATCGCATCTCATTTTTATGTTTCCTGATAAGATATAATATTCATTGTGCAGTGTTATGTATACCTTGTTTTCGCTTCTAAAGAATGAAAATGCGACACTTCTTTGCTAGGAAATATTGTTTCCAGATGGCTACGTATCGAAGCAATAGATCTCAAATGCTTCTTAAATCGCAATATCGCATCTCATTTCTACGTTTCATGATAAGATATAATATTCATTGTGCAGTGTTATGAATACCTCGTATTCACTTCAAAAGAATGTAAATGCGACACTTCCTTGTTAGGAAATAGAATTTGCAGATGTCTACGTTTCGTAGCATTAGGGTTCTAATGCTTCTCAAAACGCGATATGGATTCTCATTTCTTTGTTTCATGATAATATATAATATTCATTGCGAAGTGTCATGTATACCCCGCATACACTTAAAGTGAATGTAAATGCGACACTTCCCTGCTAGGATGTAACGTTTGCAGATGTCTACGTATCGAACCTATAGACATCTAATGCTTCTTAAATCGCCATATCGCATCTCATTTCTATGTTTCATGATAGGATATAATATTCATTGTGCAGTGTTATGAATACCTCGTATTCACTTCAGAAGAATGTAAATGCGACACTTCCTTGCTTGGAAATAGCGTTTGCAGATGTCTACGTATCGAAGCAATAGATTTCAAATGCTTCTTGAATCGCGATATCGCATCTCATTTCTACGTTTCATGATAAGATACAATATTCAATGCGAAGTGTCATGTATACCTCGTATTCCTTTCAGAAGAATGTAAATGCGACACTTCCTTGCTAGGAAGTAGCGTTTGCAGATGTCTACGTATCGAAGCAATAGAATTCTAAAGCATGCTAATTCGCGATATCGCATTTCATTCCTATGTTTCATAATAAGATACAATATTCAATGCGTAGTGTCATGTATACCTCGTATTCACTTCAAAGGAATGTAAGTGCGACACTTCCATGCTAGGACATGTCGTTTGCAGATGTCTACGTATCGTAGCAATAGATTTCTAATGCTTCTTAAATTGCGATATCGCTCCTAATTTCTACGTTTCATGATAAGATATAGTATTCATTGCGAAGTGTTATATATACCTCGTAATCACTTCAAAAGAATGTAAATGCGACACTTCCTTGCTAGGAAATGTCGTTTGCAGATGTCTACGTATCGTAGCAATAGAGTTCTAATGCTTCTTAAATCGCGATATCGCTCCTAATTTCTATGTTTCATGATAAGATATAATATTCATTGCGAAGTGTCATGTATACCTCGTATTCACTTCAAAAGAATGTAAATGCGACACTTCCTTGCGTGGAAATACCGTTCGCAGATGTTTACGTATCGTAGAAATAGAGTTGTCATGCTTCTTAAAACGCGATATCGCATCTCATTCCTATGTTTCATAATAAGATATAATATTCAATGCGAAGTGTCATGTATACCTCGTATTCACTTCAAATGAATGTAAATGCGACACTTCCATGCTAGGAAATAGCGTTTGCGGATGTCTACGTATCGTAGCAATAGAGTTCTAATGCTTCTTAAAACGCGATATCGCATCTCGTTTCTATGTTTCATAATAAGACACAATATTCAATGCGAAGTGTCATGTATACCTCGTATTCACTTCAAAAGAATGTAAATGCGACACTTCCATGCTAGGAAATGCCGTTTGCAGATGCCTACGTATCGTAGGAAAGGATATCTAATGCTTCTTAAAACTCGATATCGCATCTCACTTCTATGTTTCATGATGAGATATAATATTCATTGCGAAATGTCACTTATACCTCGCATACACTTCGAAAGAATGTAAATACGACACTTCCTTCCTAGGAAATAGCGTTCGCAGATGTCTAAGTATCGAAGCAATAGAGTTCTAATGCTTCTTCTAACGGGATATCGCATCTCTTTTCTATGTTTCATGATAAGATATGATATTCATTGCGAAGTGTCATGTATACCTTGTATTCACTTAAAAAGAATGTAATTGCGACACTTTCTTGCTAGGAAATGGTGGTTGCAGATGTCTCCGTATCGAAGCAATAGACTTCTAATGCTTCTTAAATCGCGATATCGCATCTCATTTCTATGTTTCGTGATAAGATATATTATTCATTGCGAAGTGTCATGTATACCTCGTAATCACTTCAAAAGAATGTAAATGCGACACTTCCTTGCTAGGAAATGTCGTTTGCAGATGTCTACGTATCGTAGCAAGAGAGTTCCAATGCTTCTTAAATCGCGATATCGCTCCTAATTTCTATGTTTTATGATAAGATATAATATTCATTGCGAAGTGTCATGTATACCTCGTATTCACTTCAAAGGAATGTAAATCCGACACTTCCCTGCTGGGAAATAGCGTTTGCAGATGTCTACGTATCCAAGCAAAAGATTTCTAATGCTTCTTAAATCGCCAAATTGCTTCTCATTTCTATGTTTCATGACAAGACATAATATTCATTGTGTAATGTTATGTTTATCTCGTCTATTCATCAAATGAATGTAAATGCGACACTTCCTTTGCTTGGAAATAACGTTCGCAGATGTCTACTTATCGTGGCGTTAGGGTTCTAATGCTTCTCAAAACGCGATATCGCTTCTAATTTCTATGTTTCATGATAATATATAATATTCATTGCGAAGTGTCATGTATACCTCGAATACACTTTAATTGAATGTACACGCGACACTTCTTTGCTAGGAAAAGCGATTGCAGTTGTCTACGTATCGAAGCAATAGAGTTCTAATGCTTCTTAAATCATGATATTGCATCTCATTTCTATGTTTCATGATAAGATATGATATTCATTGTGGAGCGATATGTACACATCGTATTCACCTCAAAAGAATGTAAATGCGACACTTCCTGGCTAGGAAATAGCGTATCCAGATGTCTACGTATCGAGGCAATAGAGTTCTAATGCTTCTTAAAACGGGATATCGCATACCATTTCTATGTTCCACGATAAGGTGTAATATTCATTGCGAAGTGTCATGTATACCTCGTACTCACCACAAAAGAATGTAACTGCGACACTTCCTTGCTAGGAAGTAAAGTCTCCAGATGTCTATGTATCGAAGCAGTATAGTTCTAATGCTTCTTCAAACGGGATATCGTATCTCATTTCTATGTTTCATGATGAGATATAATATTCATTGCGAAGTGTTATGCAGAGCTTGCATACACTTCAAATGAATGTAACTGCGACACTTTCTTGCTAGGAAGTAGCGTTTCCAGATGTCTACGTATCGAAGCAACAGAGTCCTAATGCTTCTTAAAACGGGATATCGCATCTCATTTCTATGTTTCATGATAAGATATAATATCCACTGCGAAGTGTTATGAATACCTCGCATACACTTCAAATAAATGTAAATGCGACACTTCCTTCCTAGGAAATAGCGTTTGCAGATGTCTACGTATCGTAGCAATAAATTTCTAACGCTTCTTAAAGCTCGATATCGCATCTCATTTCTATGATTCGTGATAAGATATAATATTCATTGCGAAGTGTTATGTACGCCTCGTATTCACTTCAGGTGAATGTAACTGCGACACTTCCTTGCTTGGAAGTAGCGTTTCCAGATGTCTACGTAACGGAGCAATAGCGTTCTAATGCTTCATAGAGCGCGATATTGCATCTCATTTCTACGTTTCATGATAAGGTATAATATTCATTGCGAAGTGTCATGTATACCTCGTGTTCACTTCAAAGGAGTGATAATGCGACACTTCCTTGCTAGGAAGTAGCGTTTGCAGATGTCTACGTATCGAAGCAATATAGTTCTAATGCTTTTTCAAACGAGATATCGCATCTCATTTCTATGTTTCATGATGAGATATAATATTCATTGCGATGTGTCATGTATAGATCGCATACACATCAAACGAAAGTAAAAGCGTCACTTCCTTGCTAGGAAATAGCGGTTGCAGATATCTACGTATCGAAGCAATAGATTTCTAATGCTTCTTAAAACGCGATATCTCATTTCATTTTTATGTTTCGTGATTAGATATATTATTCATTGCGAAGTGTCATGTATACCTCGTATTCACTTCAAATGAATGCAAATGCGACACTTCCTTGCTAGGTAATAGTGTTTCCAGATATCAACGTACCGTAGCTATAGAGTTCTAAAGCTTCTTAAAACAAGATATCGCATCTCTTTTCTATGTTTCATGATAAAATATAGTATTCATTGCGAAGTGTCATGCATACCTCGTAATCACTTCAAAAGAATGTAAACGCGACACTTCCTTGCTAGGAAATGTCGTTTGCAGATGTCTACGTATCGTAGCAATAGAATTCTAATGCTTCTTAAATCGCGATATAGCTCCTAATTTCTATGTTTCATGATAAGATATAATATTCATTGCGAAGTGTCATGTATACCTCGTATTCACTTAAAAAGAATGTAAACGCGACACTTCCTTGCTATTAAATAGCGTTTGCAGATGTCTACGTATCGAAGCAATAGATTTCTAATGCTTCTTAAAACGCGATGTCGCATCTCATTTCTATGTTTCATAATGAGATATAATATTCATTGCGAAGTGCCATGTATACCTCGTATTCACTTCAAAAGAATGTAAATGCGACACTTCCTTGCTTGGAAATAGCGTTTGCAGATGTTTACGTATCGTAGAAATAGAGATCTAATGCTTCTTGAAACGCGATATTGCAAATCATATCTATGTTTCACAATAAGATATAATATTCAATACGAAGTGTCATGTATACCTCGTATTCACTTAAAAAGTATGTAAATGCGACACTTCCATATTCCTAGGGAATAGCGTTTGCTGATGTCTACGTATCGAAGCAATAGAGTTCTAAAGCTTGCTAATACGCGATATCGCATCTCATATCTACGTCTGATGATAAGACATAATATTCACTGTGCAGTGTTATGTATATCTCGTCTATACTTCAAATGGATGTAAATGCGACACTTCCTTGCTTGGAAATAGCGTTTGCAGATGTCTACGTATCGAAGCAAAAGAGTTCTAATGTTTCTTCAAACGAGATATCGCACCTCATTTCTGTGTTTCATGGTAAGATGTAATATTCATTGCGAAGTGTCATGTATACCTTGTATTCACTTCAAAAGAATGTAAATGTGACACTTCCTTGTTAGGAAATAGCGTTTGTAGATGTCTTCGTATCGAAGCAATAGTGCTCTAATGCTTCTTAAATTGCGATATCGTATCTCATTCCTATGTTTCATGATATGATATAATATTCAATGTGCAGTGTTATGTACTCCTCGTATTCACTTCAAAAGAAAGTAAATGCGGCAATACCTTGCTAGGAAATAGCGTATGCAGATGTCTCCGTATCGAAGCAATAGTGTTCTAATGCTTCTCAAAACGCGATGTCGCATCTCATTTCTATGCTTCATGTTAAGATATAATATTCATTGCGAAGTTTCATGTATACCTAGTACTCACTTCAAAATAATGTAAATGCGTCACTTCCTTGCTAGGAAATAGCGTTTGCAGATTTCGCATCGAATCATTGCTTTCGTATCGAAGCAATAGTGTTCTAATGCTTCTTAAATCGCGATATCGCATCTCACTTCTATGTTTCATGATAAGATATAATATTCATTGCGAAGTGTCATGTATACCTCGTACTCACTTCAAAAGAATGTAAATGCAATAGTGTTCTAATTCTTCTTAAATCGCGATATCGCATCTCATCTCTATGTTTCATGAAGAGATATAATATTCATTGTGCAGTGTTATGCATATCTCGTCTATACTTCAAATGGATGTAAATGCTACAATTTCTTGCTAGGAAATAGCGTTTGCAGATGTCTACGTATCGAAGTAATAGACATCAAATGCTTCATAAATCGCCATATCGAATCTCATTTCTATGTTTCATGATAAGATATAATATTCATTGCGAAGTGTCATGTATACCTTGTATTCCTTTCAAAAGAATGTAAATGCGCCACTTCCTTCCTAGGAAATAGCGTTTGCAGATCACTACGTATCGAAACAGTAGAGTTCTAATGCTTCTTAATATGGGATTTCGCATTTCATTTCTATGTTTCGTGATAAGGTATAATATTCATTGCGAAGTGTCATGTATACCTTGTATTCACTTCAAAAGAATGTAAACGCGACACATTCTTTGCTAGGAAATAGCGCTTCCAGATGTCTACGTACCGAAACAATAGAGTTTTAATGCTTCTTAAAACGAGATGTCGCATCTGATTTCTATGTTTCATGATAAGATATAATATTCATTGCGAAGCATCATGTATACCTCGCATACATTTCAATTGAATGTAAATGCGACACTTCCATGCTAGGAAATAGCGTTTGCAGATGTCTACGTATCGAAGCAAAAGAGTTCTAATGTTTCTTCAAACGAGATATCGCACCTCATTTCTGTGTTTCATGGTAAGATGTAATATTCATTGCGAAGTGTCATGTATACCTTGTATTCACTTCAAAAGAATGTAAATGTGACACTTCCTTGTTAGGAAATAGCGTTTGTAGATGTCTTCGTATCGAAGCAATAGTGCTCTAATGCTTCTTAAATTGCGATATCGTATCTCATTCCTATGTTTCATGATATGATATAATATTCAATGTGCAGTGTTATGTACTCCTCGTATTCCCTTCAAAAGAAAGTAAATGCGACAATACCTTGCTAGGAAATAGCGTATGCAGATGTCTCCGTATCGAAGCAATAGTGTTCTAATGCTTCTCAAAACGCGATGTCGCATCTCATTTCTATGCTTCATGTTAAGATATAATATTCATTGCGAAGTTTCATGTATACCTAGTACTCACTTCAAAATAATGTAAATGCGTCACTTCCTTGCTAGGAAATAGCGTTTGCAGATTTCGTATCGAATCATTGCTTTCGTATCGAAGCAATAGTGTTCTAATGCTTCTTAAATCGCGATATCGCATCTCACTTCTATGTTTCATGATAAGATATAATATTCATTGCGAAGTGTCATGTATACCTCATACTCACTTCAAAAGAATGTAAATGCAATAGTGTTCTAATTCTTCTTAAATCGCGATATCGCATCTCATCTCTATGTTTCATGAAGAGATATAATATTCATTGTGCAGTGTTATGCATATCTCGTCTATACTTCAAATGGATGTAAATGCTACAATTTCTTGCTAGGAAATAGCGTTTGCAGATGTCTACGTATCGAAGTAATAGACATCAAATGCTTCATAAATCGCCATATCGAATCTCATTTCTATGTTTCATGATAAGATATAATATTCATTGCGAAGTGTCATGTATACCTTGTATTCCTTTCAAAAGAATGTAAATGCGACACTTCCTTGCTAGGAAGTAGCGTTTGCAGATGTCTACGTATCGAAGCAATAGAGCTCTAGTGCTTCTTAAATCGCCATATTACATCACATTTCTATGTTTCATGATATGATATAATATTCATTGTGGAGTGTCATGTATACCTCGTATTCACTTCAAAAGAATGTAAATGCGACACTTCCTTGCTAGTAAATAGCGTTTGCAGATGTCTACGTATCGAAGCAGTAGAGTTCTAGTGCTTCTTAAATCGCCATATCGCATCTCATTTCAATGCTTCATGATAAGATATAATATTCATTGCGCAGTGTTATGTATATCTCGTCTATACTTCAAATGGATGTAAATGCAACACTTCCTTGCTAGGAAATAGCGTTTTCAGATATCTACGTATCGAAGCAATAGAGTTCTAATGCTTCTTAAATAGCCATATCGCATATCATTTCTATGTTTCATGATAAGATATAATACTCATTGTGCAGTGTTATGTATATCTCGTCTATACTTCAAATGGATGTAAATGCGACACTCCCTTGCTAGGAAATAGCGTTTGCAGATGTCTACGTATCGTGGCATTAGAGTTCTAATGCTTCTCGAAACGCGATATCGCATCTCATTTCTATGTTTCATGATAAGATATAATATTCATTGTGGAGTCTTATGTATACCTCGTATTCGTTTCAAAAGAATGTAAATGCGACACGTCCTTGCTAGGAAGTAGCGTTTGCAGATGCCTGCGTATCGAAGCACTAGTGTTCTAATGATCCTTAAATAGCGATATCGCATCTCATTTCTATGTTTCATGACAATATATAATATTCATTGCGAAGGGTCATGTATACCTCGCATACACTTAAAATGAATGTAAATGCGACACTTCCTTGCCGGGAAATAGCGTTTGTAGATGTCTAAGTATGGAAGCAATAGATTTCTAAAGCTTGCTAATTCGCGATATCGCATCTCATATCTATGTTTCATGATAATATATAATATTCATTGCGAAGTTTCATGTATACCTCGCATACAATTCAAGCGAATGTGAATGCGACAGTTCCTTGCTGGGAAATAGTGTTTGCAGATGTCTACGTGTCGAAGCAATAGTGTTCTAATGCTTCTTAAATCGTCATATCGCATCTGATTTCTATGTTTCATGATAAGATATAATATTCATTGCGAAGTGTCACGTATACCTCGTATTCCCTTCAAAGGAACGTAAATGCGACAGTTCCTTGCTGGGAAATAGTGTTTGCAGATATCTACGTATCGAAGCAATAAAGTTCTAAAGCTTCTTAAATCGCGATATCGCATCTCATTTCTATGTTTCATGATAAGATATAATATTCATTGTGAAGTGTCATGTATACCTCGTATTCCTTTCAAAAGAATGTAAATGCGACACTTCCTTGCTAGGCAATAGCATTTGCAGATGTCTACGTATCGAAGCAATAGAGTTCTAATGCTTCTTATATCGCGATATCGCATCTCATTTCTATGTTTCATGATAAAATATAATATTCATTGTGCAGTGTTATGAATACCTCGTATTTACTTCAAAGGAATGTAAACGCGACACTTCCTTGCTTGGAAATAGCGTTTGCAGATGTCTACGTATCGAAGCAATAGTTTTCTAATGCTTCTTAAATCGTCATATCGCATCTAATATCTGCGTTTCATGATAAGGTATAATATCCATTGCGAAGTGTCATGTATACCTCGTATTCCTTTCAAAGGAATGTAAATGCGACACTTCCTTGCTAGGAAGTAGCGTTTGCAGTTGTCTACGTATCGAAGCAATACGGATCTAATGCTTCTTAAATCGCGATATCGCTTGGCATTTCTATGTTTCATGATAAGATATAATATTCATTGTGGTGTCTTATGTATACCTCGTATTCGTTTCAAAAGAATGTAAATGCGACACGTCCTTGCTAGGAAGTAGCGTTTGCAGATGCCTGCGTATCGAAGCAATAGTGTTCTAATGATCCTTAAATAGCGATATCGCATCTCATTTCTATGTTTCATGACAATATATAATATTCATTGCGAAGGGTCATGTATACCTCGCATACACTTAAAATGAATGTAAATGCGACACTTCCTTGCCGGGAAATAGCGTTTGTAGATGTCTAAGTATGGAAGCAATAGATTTCTAAAGCTTGCTAATTCGCGATATCGCATCTCATATCTATGTTTCATGATAATATATAATATTCATTGCGAAGTTTCATGTATACCTCGCATACAATTCAAGCGAATGTGAATGCGACAGTTCCTTGCTGGGAAATAGTGTTTGCAGATGTCTACGTGTCGAAGCAATAGTGTTCTAATGCTTCTTAAATCGTCATATCGCATCTGATTTCTATGTTTCATGATAAGATATAATATTCATTGCGAAGTGTCACGTATACCTCGTATTCCTTTCAAAGGAACGTAAATGCGACAGTTCCTTGCTAGGAAATAGTGTTTGCAGATATCCACGTATCGAAGCAATAAAGTTCTAAAGCTTCTTAAATCGCGATATCGCATCTCATTTCTATGTTTCATGACAATATATAATATTCATTGCGAAGGGTCATGTATACCTCGCAAACACTTAAAATGAATGTAAATGCGACACTTCCTTGCTAGGAAGTAGCGTTTGCAGATGTCTACGTATCGAAGCAATAGTGTTCTAATGCTTCTTAAATCGCCATATTACATCACATTTCTGTGTTTCATGATAAGATATAATATTCATTGTGGAGTGTTATGTATACCTCGTATTCACTTTAAAAGAATGTAAATGCGACACTTCCCTGCTAGGAAATAGCGTTTGCCGATGTCTACGTATCGAAGCAGCAGAGTTCTAATGCTTCTTAAATCGCCATATCGCATCTCATTTCTATGTTTCATGATAAGATATAATATTCATTTTGCAATGTTATGTATAGCTCGTCTATACTTCAAATGGATGTAAATGCGACACTTCCTTGCTAGGAAATAGCGTTTGCAGATGTCTACGTATCGTGGCATTAGAGTTCTAATGCTTCTTAAATCGCCATATCGCATCTCATTTCTATGTTTCAAGATAAGATATAATATTCATTGTGCAGTGTTATGTATACCTCGTATTCACCTCAAAAGAATGTAAATTCGACATTTCCTTGCTAGGATATAGCGTTTGCAGATATCTACGTATCGAAGCAATACTGTTCTAATGCTTCTTAAATCGCGATATCGCATCTCATTTTTATGTTTCATGATAAGATATAATAATCATTGTGAAGTGTTATGAATATTTCGTATTCACTTCAAAAGAATGTAAACGTGACTGTTCCTTGCTAGGAAATAGCGTTTCCAGATGTCTACGTATCGAAACAATAGAGTTCCAATGCTTCTTAAAACGTGATGTCGCATATCATTTCTATGTTTCGTGATAAGATATAATATTCATTGCGAAGTGTCATGTATACCTCGTATTCACTTCAAAAGAATGTAAATGCGAAACTCACATGCTAGGAAATATTGTTTGCAGATGTGTACGTTTCACAGCAATAGAGTCCTAATGCTTCTTAAAACGAGATGTCGCATTTCATTTCTATGTCTCGTGATAAGATATAATATTCAGTGCGAAGTGTCAATTATACCTCGTATTCACTTCAAAAGAATGTAAATGCGACATTCTTGCTAGGAAATAGTGTTTCCAAATGTCTACGTACCGAAACAATAGGGCTCTAATGTTTCCTAAAACGACAAGTAACATCTCATTTCTATGTTTCATGATAAGATATAATATTCATTGCGAAGTGTCATGTATACCTCGTATTCACTTCAAACGAATGTAAATGCGACACTTCCTTGCGAGGAAATAGCGGTTCCAGATGTCAGCGAATCGAAAGAATAGTGTTCTAATGCTTATTAGAACGACATGTCGCATATATTTCTATGTTTCATGATAAGATATAATATCCATTGCGAAGTGTCACTTATACCTCGTATTCACTTCAAATGATTGTAAATGCGACACTTCCTTGCTAGGAAATAGCGTTTGCACATGTCTACGTATCGTAGCAATGGTGTTCTAATACCGCTGAAAACGCGATATCGCATCTCATTTCTATGTTTCGTGATACGATATAATATTCATTGCGATGTGTCATGTATACCTCGTATTCCTATCAAAAGAATGTAAATGCGACTCTTCCTTGCTAGGATGTAGCGCTTGCAGATGTTTACGTATCGAAGCAATAGAGTTCTAGTGCTTCTGAAATCGCGATTTCGCATCTCATTTAAATGTTTCATGATAAAATATAATATTCATTGTGCAGTGTTATGTACTCCTCGTATTCACTTCAAAAGAAAGTGAATGCCACAATTCCTTGCTAGGAAATAGCGTTTGCAGATGCCTACGTATCGTAGCATTAGTGCTCTAATGCTTCTCAAAACGCGATATCGTTTCTCATTTCTATGTTTCATGATAAGATATAATATTTAATGTGCAGTGTTATGTACCCCTCGTATTCACTTCAAAAGAAAGTGAATGCCACAATTCCTTGCTAGGAAATAGCGGTTGCAGATGCCTACGTATCGTAGCAACAGTGCTCTAATGCTTCTCAAAACGCGATATCGCATCTCATTCCTATGTTTCATGATAAGATATAATATTAAATGTGCAGTGTTATGTACTCCTCGTATTCACTTCACAAGAAAGTGAATGCGACAATACCTTGCTAGGAGATAGCGTTTGCAGATGTCTCCGTATCGAAGAAATAGTGTTCTAATGCTTCTTAAATCGCGATATCGCATCTCATTTCTATGTTTGGTGATAAGATATAATATTCATTGCGAAGTGTCATGTTTACCTCGTATTCATTTCAAAAGAATTTAAATGCGACACTTCCTTGCTAGGAAATAGCGTTTGCAGATATCTACGTATCGAAGCAATAGTGTTCTAATGCTTCTTAAATCGTCATATCGCATCTCATTTCTATGTTTCATGATAAGATATAATATTCATTACGAAGTGTCATGTATACCTCGTATTCCTTTCAAAAGGATGTAAATGCGACACTTCTTTGCTAGGAAGTAGCGCTTGCAGATGTCTACGTATCGTAGCATTAGTGTTATAATGCTTCTCAAAACGCGATATCGCTACTCATTTCTATGTTTCATGATAAGATATAGTATTCATTGTGCAGTGTTATGTATACCTCGAATTCACTTCAATAGAATGTAAATGCTACAATTCCTTGCTAGGAAATAGCGTTTGCAGATGTCTACATATCGAAGCAAAATATCTCTAATGCTTCTCAAAACGCGATATCGCATCTCGTTTCTATGTTTCGTGACAGGATATAATATTCATTGCGAAATGTCACTTATACCTCGCATACACTTCAAATGAATGTAATTGCGACACTTCCTTCCTAGGAAATAGCGTTTGCAGGTGTCTATGTATCATGGCAATAGAGTTCTAACGCTTCTTCAAGCGCGAGATCGCAACTCATTTCTACGTTTCATGATAAGATATAATATTCATTGCGAAGTGTCATGTATACCTCGTATTCACTTCAACAGAATCTAAATGCGACACTTCCTTGTTAGGAATTAGCGTTTGAAGATGTCTCCGTATCGAAGCAATAGTGTTCTAATGCTTCTCAAAACGCGATGTCGCATCTCATTTCTGTGTTTCATGATTACATATAGTATTCATTGTGCAGTGATATGTATACCTCGTATTCGCATTAGATGAATGTAAATGTGACACTTCCTTCCTAGGAAATAGCGTTTGTACGTGTCTACGTATCATAGCTATAGAGTTCTAACGCTTGTTAAATCGCGATATCGCATCTCATTTTGTATGTTTCATGATAAGATATAATATTCATTGTGCAGTGTTAAGTATACCTCGTATTCACATCAAAAGAATGTAAATGCGACACTTCCTTGCTAGGAAATAGCGTCTGCAGATGTCTACGTATCGAAGCAATAGAATTCTAATGCTTCTTAAATCGTCATATCGCATCTCATTTCTATGTTTCATGATAAGATATAATATCCATTGCGAAGTGTCATGTATGCCCCGCATTCACTTCAAAAGAATGTAAGTGCGACACTTCCTTGCTAGGAAATAGCGTCTCCAGATGTCTACGTATCGTAGCAATAGAGCTCTAATGCATCTTAAAACGCGATATCGCATCTCATTTCTATGTTTCGTGATAAGATATAATATTCATTGCGAAATGTCATGCATACCTCGAATTCACTTCAAAAGAATGTAAATGCGACGTTTCCATCCTAGGAAATAGCGTTTGCAGATGTCTATGTATCGTAGCAGTAGAGTCCTAATGCTTCTTAAAACGAGATGTCGCATTTCATTTCTATGTCTCGTGATAAGATATAATATTCAGTGCGAAGTGTCAAGTATACCTCGTATTCACTACAAAAGAATGTAAATGCGACACTTCCTTGCGAGGAAATAGCGGTTCCAGATGTCAGCGTATCGAAACAATAGTGTTCTAATGCTTATTAGAACGACATGTCGCATATATTTCTATGTTTCATGATAAGATATAATATCCATTACGAAGTGTCACTTATACCTCGTATTCACTTCAAAAGTATGTAAATGCGACACTTCCTTGCGAGGAAATAGCGGTTCCAGATGTCAGCGTATCGAAACAATAGTGTTCTAATGCTTATTAGAATGACATGTCGCATATATTTCTATGTTTCATGATAAGATATAATATCCATTGCGAAGTGTCACTTATACCTCGTATTCACTTCAAATGATTGTAAATGCGACACATCCTTGCTAAGAAATAGCGTTTGGAGTTGTCTACGTGTCGAAGCAATAGAGTTCTAATGCTTCTTAAAACGCGATATCGCATCTCGTTTCTATGTTTTATGATAACATATAATATCCATTGCGAAGTGCCATGTGTAGCTCGTATTCACTTCAAAAAGAATGTAAATGCGACTGTTCCTTGCTAGGAAATAGCGTTTTCACATGTCTACGTATCGAAGCAATTGAGTTCTATTGCTCCTTAAAACGCGATATCGCATCTCGTTTCTATGTTTTATGATGAGATATAATATCCATTGCGAAGTGTCATGTATACCCCGCATTCACTTCAAAAGAATGTAAATGCGACACTTCCTTGCTAGGAAATAGCAAGTGTCATTCAGCCTCCTGGGATACGAATAATTTGTTCGCCAGGACGTGACAAAGTTTCTGGTGACAGCGGTGGGATATTCGCGTATAACTTATCGGAAATTCTGCTGAATAAGTGTACGAACAGCCATGGCAACGCGCACGCCGGCAAAGCGAACGCGGCTTCAGGTACAGAAGGACGCCGCCGCAACCGAATCCGATACTCACCGAACGTTAGATTTTCACGATGCTCTCGCAAACGACGCCGCCGGACCTTCAGACGATAATACGGATAAAGAACAGGCGATCGCTACGTTAAATCGCCAAATAGATTTCATGCGTCGGGAATTGGAATCCTTACGCGCGGCACAATCCGCAAACGCCGACACTATCTCTTTCGGAACTCCGCACCTGCAACCGACACGTAGCTCAGAGTCTGATTCACCAAACTCCCAAACAGATAGGCTTATTTTTCGCGAAGCAATAGATAGCATCCCTATATTTGATGGCAAAAACTTGCCAATATTACAGTTCGTGCGGGCCTGTAAACGGGCGAGGGAGTTGATTTCGCCCGAAGGAGAACCCTCGTTCACCAAACTCATTGTCAATCGTTTACGCGGCCGTGCATATCTGGCCGTAGAGGACGAGCAATGCTCTTCGGTCGGACAACTGACCGATATTCTACGAGCCGCATTCGAAAATACAAAGTCAACCGACCATTACAGGGGCGAACTAACTAATACTTTCATGCGCCCAGGAGAACATATCCTCGATTTCGTAGGTAGAATTAAAGACCTACGTAACGCAGCAATCGACTGCGAACGATTCGATTCCGCCGAATTAGTAAATTCACGTTCCGGAATAGACGCGCTTACGCTTAGGTGTTTTTGCGACGGGCTTATCCCGGAAATTCGACATTCCATGAACACGCGATTGTACGAAACATACGCGGACGCGTTCGCTCACGCTAAGGAGTTGTACAGGCGACACGAATTAGACAAAGAGAGACTCTTCTCGTCGCGTCCCCGTACGGAAAATTTTCACTTCGAGCGCCGGCAAGAAACGGTTTGCGCTCGTTGTAATAGTCGCGGTCATGTCACTCGCGACTGCAAGTACGCAAGTCGTAGACCGTCAGTCACGTACCCACGGGAAGAAACCCCGAGGTATCCTCGACAGGAACGACCGCTTGTAACGGGACCTCCGCGATGTCAGTACGCACCGCCCGATCGACGGGATATCGTTTGTAGGTACTACCAAAACCTGGGACATAGCATAGACGAATGTCGAAAGCGACAATTTAATAATGTCGGAAATAACGTTTCGCGCCCGAATCCGGGAAACGCGAACGGCCTCCCGACCCGCCGCGAGACGGTACGCGAGGCCGGCTACGATCGCCGAGTTCTCGCCTTAACGTACGACGAGTCAACATCGATAATAGAAGAGCAGCAGTAAACATAACGGGTAAAACTAGCGTCCCCACGGTTGTCATAAATTCTAACGCGTTAATTGAACCCGTAGTAATGATGATCGACACCGGAGCCGAGATCAACGTGATCAAGGAAAACGCGCTAAAACCTAAAACTCTAATTAACACTGCAGAACGCCTAACTATTACCGGAGTAACTCAGGGTACCGTAGCCACCTTAGGGACGGTTACGTTACCGATATTTTCTCGTGATGTTCCGTTTAATGTCGTCAGTTCCGACTTCCCAATTAAAACCGCCGGGATCCTGGGATCCGGGTTTTGTGCAGACGCGGATATATCTTTTAGAAATAAATATATCCTGTGGCACGGGAATAGGATCCTATTTGCACGTCACGAAGACGTTTTAAATAAAATAATACTTCCTCCGCGGACTAACTCGGGCATACGCGTCGGAATAATTAATTCAGGCGTAGGCGAAGGAATAATCCCCCGAACACAGATCGCGAAGGGAGTATATTTCGGTGATGTTATCGTTAAAGTGCGAAACGGCCATGCGATAGCACGCATAATTAATGCGACCGATACCGAGATCGAGATCGCGGTGCCCAGAATTCATCTGGACCCGCTTCCCGTTCTCGAATCGCTGAAACGAGAACCAGCGTTATATTCGTTATTTACGAATACTTCTAAATCCACTGTTTCTAATACAAAAATCAATACTACATCCACTGTTTCTAATACAAAAATGAATACTAAATCCACTGTTTCAAGCATGCCTACTAATTCTACTAATACTAAATCCACTGTTTCCAGCATGCCTACTAATCCAATAAATACTAAATCCACTGTCTCAAGCATGCGTACTAACTCGACTAATTCCAAATCCACTGTATCCACTCTAAAACGAGTATTCCCAAATCCCACTGTATCTTATGCTAACATTGTTTCAAAATCCACTTCAAATTCTACGAATTCCAACGAAAATCTCTTACCATCGTCACGCGATATTCAACACAAAGTTTCCAATCATGATAAATCTTCCAATAACAACCTCAAAATCCACAAAAATTTTTTCAAGTGCCATCGAAGGTACGCAACGTAACTTAAACATCCGCGCGAAAGATACACAAAATAAACCTCTTCTCAAAAGCGATAGCGAACGACACTCGAAACGCGACACTCCGCGCGCCACTCAAAATGTAACG